>NC_048218.1:101884936-102057436 GCF_002007445.2 Ailuropoda melanoleuca
TCGAACTTTGCATTGGAATCCGGGGATGTACTGTATGGTGACTAACATAATATAATAATAAAATAAAAAAACAAAAAACAAAACCCAATATTTAAGAGTTGACTGCACTTGTGTACATCAGCCATGAGCAGAAAATATAATTTTAAAAAAGATACTATTTTAATAGCATAAAAATATAAAGTACCTAAGAACAAATCCAATGAGCAATATGCTAGTCCATTAGGGACAAAATTGTGAAAGTTTACCAACAGACACTAGAGAAGACCTCAGTAAGTATGTGGGGCTATACCATGCTCAAAGATAAGAAGATATAATCTCATAAAGATGTCATTTCTTACCAAACCTATGGATTCAACATAATATCAATAAAAATCCCAGCATATCAAATGATCAGTCTATTCATTTAACAATTTAGTGAATCTCAAAAAATTCATTCTCAAATGTATATGGAAAAGCAAAGATTAAAAATAATCAAAATATTCATATAGAGAAAAATGAGCTGGATGACTTGTCTTACCAGATATCCTGACTTATTATAAAGCTAGTAATTAATACATACACTGTTAGGGTGGGGATAATTAATTTGATCAAGTAGGACATACAACAGGACAGAGGCCAGAAATATTCTACACTATTGAGAAGCTTGGTTGATGAAGGAGCTGGCATTGCAGTTCGGTAGGGAAAAAGAGCGAAAATTCAATAAATGATGTTGGAATAAACAGTTACCCATATGAAAAAAAATTGGGACCCCTACAGTGCACTGTATNAAAAGAGCGAAAATTCAATAAATGATGTTGGAATAAACAGTTACCCATATGAAAAAAAATTGGGACCCCTACAGTGCACTGTATAAAGAAATCAATTCCTGGTGGATTAAAGATTTAACTGTGAAAGACAAAATTTTTAGAAGACAGTGAAGGAGAATATGATTATGACCCTGAATTAGGGAAGAATTTATAGAACAGGACATAAAAAAGTACAGAATATAAAAGGGAGGATTGATAAATTCAAATACATAAAAACTAAGACCTACTGAGAAAGATATCTATAACACAAGATTTGACAAAAAATTTGAAAATGCTGAAACCAATAGAAAAATGCGTTAAAAACCTGAATAGGCAGGTCACAGATGAAGAAATACCACTGACCAACACATACTTTAGAAGAAACTCAACTCCATTAGTAATCTTGGAAATGCTCATTCAAATCAAGATCAGATACCATTTTATAGTTACCACATTGTGGAAATAAGACCACACATTGGCAAAAATAAAGAAGTCTGTAAATATCAGGTATAACAAGGATGTCAAGCAACCAGAAATGCCATTCCATACTTTTGTGAGTAAAGACTGGCACCAACCACTTTGATACCAACTGGGCACTATCCGGTAGAACTGAAGATATGTCTATCTTACATCTCAGCAGTTCTACTCCTAGACATACATGCCCTAGAAAAAGTCTTGCACAAGTGCACCAGGAGAGACGAATTGAATGTTTATATCAGCAATGTTTGTGATTGCAAAAAATGTGAAACAATCCAAATGGCTATCAACAGGAGAATGAATACATTTGGGTATATTCGTAAGGTAGAATAGTTTCCAACAGTTAAAATGAATAAACTACAACTGTAAGCATTACTATGGATGTGTATAATAACGTTGAACAGAAAAAGAAAGCAAGTCATAAAAAAAGCACACACTATTTTTTTATTTATAAAAAGCTAAAAAGCATCTAAAACTAAATGTTATATTATTGGGAATACACACAAATGTAGTGAAACACACAGAGCAGCAAGAGAATAACAGGCACAAAATTCAGGATAGGTAAGACTGGAGAACACTGCAAGAAGGGGTTTCACTGTATCTCAAGTTGGGAAATGTGTGCAGGTGTCTTTATTACTGCTGTTTTATACCTTTCATATATACTATAAATAGGCCTTTGAATGTATTTCATACTTAATAAAAATAGTTTAAAAGTGAATGAGCTCAACAAATGGTGCTGGGACAACTGGATAACCACACACAAAAGAATGAAGTTGAACTCTTTCCTCATACCCACATACAAATGAACTCAAAATGGATCCCAGAGCCAAATGTAAGAGCTAAAACTGTAAAAGTCTTAGAGGAAAATATAGTAAGCCTTTGAGACCTTGGGATAGGCAAAGTCTTCTTAGATGTGACACCAAAAGCACAAGTGACATGAGATAAAGCAGACAAACCATGCTTCATCAAAATGAAAAAGTTTGGGCTTCCAAGAATGCCAATAAGAAAGTGAAAAAACAATTAACATAATAGGAGAAAATCTATTCAAATCATATACCTATTAAGGGTTGAATATCCAGAAAATATAAAAAAAAGAACTCTTACACTAAATAAGACAAATAGCACAATTAAAAAATGGGCAAAGGATCTGAATAGACAGACACTGTTTTCAAAGAATTTATACAAATGCTCATAAGTCCATAAAAAAGATGTCCACTATCATTAGCCATCAGGGAAATGAAAGTAAAAATCAGAGATATAACTTCATAACCACTAGGACTGCTATAATAAAAAAGACAGACAATAACACGTGTTGTTTAGGATGTGGAGAAACTGGAACCCTCATTCACTGCTGGTGGGAATATAAAATGGTGAACTTTTTAAAAAAAGTTTTTTTAATCCCAGTGTAGTTAACAAAGAGTTATGTTAGTTTCAGGTGTACAATACAGTGATTCAACAGTCCCATATATTACTCAGTGCTCAAGATAAGTGTACCTTAATCCCCTTTACCTCTTTCACCCATCCCGCCCCCCACCTCACCTCTGGTAACCATCTGTTTGTTCTCCATAGTTACGCATTTTTTTTGTTTTGTTTTGTTTCTCTCTCCTCTCCCCCCCCCCTTTGTTTGTTTTGTTTCTTAAATTCCACATATGAGTGAAATCATATGGTATTTGTTTTTTCTCTGACTGGCTTATTTCACTTAGCATTATACTCTCTAGCTCCATCTAAAACAGTGCAGCCACTTTGGAAAAGAGTCTGGCAGTTCATATTGGGGTAAACACTGACTTACCACATAATCCAGCAATCCTACTCTTAGGTATATACGGAGAAATGAAAATATATCCATCCGCACATAACCTTAGAGATGGATGTTCACAGAAGCCTCATTCATAATAAGCAAAAAGATACACAACTTAAATGTCCATCAAATGATGATTGGATAAACGCAGTGTAGTAGGTTCATTCAATGGAATATTTTTCAGCCATAAAAGGGATGAAGAACTGAAACATGCTACAACATGGATGAATCTTGAAAATATGCTAAGTGAAAGAAGACAGTCACAAAACACCATATATTGAGTTCATTTATATGTAATGTCCAGAATAGGCAAATTACACAGGCAGAAAGTAGACAAGTGGTTGCCTTTGACTTGGGGATGGGAAGGGGATGAGGAATGACTCCTAATAGGTACAAGGTTTCTTTATGACAAACTGAAAATGGTTTAAAATTGACTGGGCAATGGTTACACAACCCTTTCAATATAATATAGCTATTGAATTGTATCCTTTAATGAATTAATTGCATGGTACCTGAATTATATTTCAGTTAAGCTGGTGTATCTTTTAAAGAGTGAATGAGAGAAAAAATAGTGCAAATTATGAATGTAAAAAGAATCTGGCTACGAAAGGAAACAGAGAAACAGGATGATGATTATAGATTTAAGGGAGGTTACTTTAGATGGGGGATCATAGAGCATGCTTGTTTCCTGTTGACATAGAGGCCTCAGAATAGCATTAGAGGAGATGATAACACTCTTAATATAAAAGGAAGAAAAGGGTTAGAGCAAATTCCAGTTGGCGAAAGATGTGTAGGTGGCAAGATGAGGAAGCTCCTGTCTAATGGAACCTATTCGTCAAGGAAGTATGAGGTAGGTCATTGGCTAAGCATGTGCCGAGAGAAGGGGGTGTGGTAGGTTTGAAAAGAAAGGTGTGCCATGTTTGACTTGGGACAGTGGGACTACTGGAGAAATGCAGTGGATGGGTGTAGCAGTTTGACGTGTCTGCTGGAGGTCTGTGATGATGAGAAACCACTCAGTTGGTAAATGGCTAGTAAATGGCAGAGCTAGGATTTGTAGTCATACCTCTCTGACCTGTATGCCATGTTTTATTTCCTGAAACACACTACTGAGGCAGAGTGTCAGTGGTCTATTATAAAGAATCAGTTCTGAATCTTTTATCATGGAATAATCAGAATCATTTTTCCATGAGTACTTATTAAAGAATTGGAAAATTATTTGGCAGTATCAAAGAGGTTATCCAAAGTGAACATTTTATATAAACAGTTCTTTTGTTTTTAGTATAGCGCATTGGTACCAGATTATTATTTTTCAACTTTAAGTTTGCAAAAAGGTAGTCTTCTTAACATATTCTGGAGACTAGCGAGTGTGGCAAACAGCAGCGAGGCGGTAGAGCCTGTGTGAGAACAGGGTGGCCAAGATGAACATGGGATGGGTGTTCACTCACACACGACGCTTGAGCCTAGAAAATGTTAGAGTTAAAAATCGGGTAGAATGTTGTCACCGTAGTTACTCCTCCGAGAAGCCTTCTCAGGTCATTTTAGTAATAATATCTTCTATGCTACAAGGACTCTAGGAAAATAGGCCAACTTAACCTCTGCTAAAATCATCTGTAGGCACTGATAGCAATTGAGGATGACCCCTACCAGCTTCCTCCTAGCCTGCTGTGTACAGTCAGTGAGGGAAAAAGAATATATAAGTGAGCAAACCATATATGTTTACATACATGGAAAAGTGAACGTATCTGGAGAGAAATGTTAAATATTTCATTTATATGTATTTTAAAAGAAGAGGGAAACAAAATGACATTTAAGTATAACAAACAACACAGATTTCAGTTATATATTGTGGCCAATTGAGGAAGGAAAATCAGAGTTAGGGGAGAAGGAGATGCAGAAAGAGAGTGGGGAGGCCTATGTGACATAAAGAGACTCACACAAAAGGCATGAAAAAACAGGAAGGAGAAATAAAAAGAAAAAGATAAGAAAGAGAAGAGAAAGAGAAGGAAAACAAATAGGATGGGGAGAGAGAGGGAAGATTTTTGGCTCTGTGACAGGGTGTCAGAGTGTCCCAAGGGACAGGAGTGTCATGGGGCACTCTCACCACTCCCCCTAGCTTCAGGTGCTGCTTCTCTCATCCCTCCCCCATACCTAAATATCAGCACTCTCCTTTGCTGAAGGTGGGGACAGCCTGGTAACAGAGTCTTGAGGTTGGCTAAAGCTCTCAGAAACAAACAAATATTATTTAAAGGAAAGAATATTTAAAAGAACAAGAAACAAACCAACACAAAAAGCCTAATGACCCAGATTAAAAACCGAATAAAAGAATTCTTATAAAAAGGTTTTGTTTAAAATTTGGAAACTAGCATTCCTGAAATCTTCCCCCCTCCCCACCAACTCTTCTTTCTGATTAGAGGACAATCCTAATCCCGCTACAAAGCAAGTAATGTCACATTTTATTTCATACACAAAAAAGGCCATTTACTTTCATCAGGCAACATTGTTCTTTTGTGGACTTTCAAGGTGCTGCTACTAGAACAAGGTGCTTTATTTAGAACAACAGACGTTCTTAGTATCACCTATAAAAATCTGTTCTGTGGGTACATCTCTAGCCCTAACAAATTTCTGGAGTGTTTTTCTTTGTTAAGGAATGTTTTCTTTCCTTTTCTTTTTTTAAAAGATTTTATTTATTTATTGGGACGCCTAGATGGCTCAATTAGTTAAGCCTTCGGCTCAGGTCATGATCTCAGGACACTGGGATAAAGCCTCATCTCCCTTTCCCTCCTGCTCATGGTCTCTATCTCTCTCTTTCTCAAATAAATGAATCAAACCTTAAAAAAGAGATTTTATTTATTTATTTATTTATTTATTTATTTATTTGGGAGGGAGAGAGAGTGTGAGCGAGTGTGAGGGGAGGAGGGGCAGAGGGAGAGAGGGAATCTCAAGGAGACTCCCTGTGGGCTCCCTGCAGGGATTTATCTCATGACCCTGAGATCATGATCTGAGTGAAAATCAAGAGTCGGATGCTTAACCTGTTGAGTTACCCAGGGGCCTCATGGGGGGGGGGGGTTTGTAAATCTGCATGATAAGGGCTTTATACTTGGAAAATACCAATTCCCAACTTGAATCACTTGATATCAGCCATACTAAACTTCATTCAGTTCTTAATTAGTTGAGGAACTATGTTCTCTTATCTCTAGGTTTCACAAATGCTATGTCCTCTATCTAGTACATTCCTCTCCTTTCCCCCTTTCCTCTGGATCGCTCTTAGTTTTCCTTAATCTCAATCCCCTATAATTTACCTTCTCCAGAAATCTTCCCTTGACCTGTAAGTCTGATTAGGAATCCTTCTATGTACTTCTATAGCATGCAATACTTCTTTTCAAGTTCTTCCCTCAGGCTGGAATGTCTATCATCTAGTCTTCAGAAAATGAAATTTACTTCTGCAAAATTCAGCTCAAATGCCACTCCCGATGAAGCCTTCCCAAATCCCACTGATTAGAGTTTACTGTTTCTGGAACCCCCAGATGGCATTTATTTTATTCTCCTTATATTATAGTTTTATACATTCCTCTCCCCAATAGCTGATATACTACAAAAAAGCCCAGATACATGTACTCACATAGTACTTAGCACATAGGAGAAATTCGTAAAGTATAAGCTGGCTGAGTGAATGGACTGGATGGAATTAATCCTAGGGCAGAAGCTGATCTGAGAGCTACAGCCCTACTTCTAGCAAGAAAGGGCTAATCTAGGAATGGTAACTCCTAGCTGGTAGGTGCTTCCAACTGGGTGAAAAGACCACAAATTATAAGCAGTTTGAATCCCATAAGACAAAAGACTGCTTCATAAAAAAATGCTGTAGTAGCTATATAAAATCATAAATAAAACAGTAAAAAACTTCTGGCAGTGATCTGGTAATAGATTTTGACTGAATTGATTACTCGCTGACAGTACTCAACATAGTCCTGCAAATGCATCAAGTATGTAATGAACAACTATTAAGTTTATTGATTTTCTGATTTCCATTGATAGCTAACAGGCCAAAGCTACACATCAATATTTGTGTTAGTAATACCCATGAGCTAACAATTTTGACAAATGAAAACCTCAAAAGTCTAAACAGTCCAAAATAATGGAAATTTGAAAGCCAAACCTCAGAATTTAAATGAAATATGTAACAAATGAATCTAATAACTTAATAACTCAGTGAAGTCAGTCTTGGTCATTATCTTCCTCTGACAAACTTTAAAAGTTTCCTTTATTCTAAAGATGGGATCATTTCCTAATAGACAGATTTTTTACTTCTTTCCTAAGTCAAGATTTTTAAATCATATACCCTTCAGCTAACACTTGCATAAAGTACTTTCATATAATTAGTCCTTACAAAATTCCTCACCCCTGTGAGATACGCATTGCTTTCTTCATTTGTACACAAAAACTGAAGTTCGGGGGTGCCTGGTGTGGGTGCAGTTGGTTAAGCATCTGACTCTTGGTTTCAGCTCAGGTCCTGATCTCAGGGTCGTGATTCTAGTATCATAATATAATTATGAATATAACATTTTATAATATTTTAACAATTTAATTTAATAATTAAAATATTTTATAATAATCATAATTATATTATGATACTAGAATTACTATGATATTGATTTAGGCCAGGGGTCGGCAAACTTTTCCCATAAAGGGCCAGACAGTAAATATGTTAGGCTTTGCAGACCACTCCGTCTCTTTCTTAACTAACAGATTCTGCAGTTACAGCACAAAAGCAGCCACAGACAATATGCAAACAATGAGTGTGGCTTTTGTTCCAATAGTACTTTATTTACAAAATCAGGTGGTGGGCTGGATTTGGCAGGTTGGCTGTAGTATACTGACCCCCCAATTTAAGCTGTCATTAAAACACATTTCCATTACCTGAATTTCCTGAGTGACTGAGGGCAGTGTGTGCATAATCAGGGACTAAACGTTGCATGAATAATTCACAGTGCAGATACTGCTTTATGAAAAGAAAGTACACATAATGTGATAAATTAAGATTATGTATATACCTTTAAAGGTATCTACAGAATCAAATTTCAAAAATAGAAGCTTTTTGAAGGGAAACATCTTAGAAGTGCTTGTTTGTATCTAATAAGGTATTATGTACTTAATAAGTATTCACTGATATCGTGGATTTAATGACTAGTGGGCTTTGTGACAACAGAAATATTCTACTTTGTGAACTGTTGTTGTTTAGAGCCAAGTTTATTCTTTTTTTTTTTAATGGATACTGAGACAACATAAAAAAAATTAAGTGTTTGGCATATACACACTGAGTTTGAATCCTGGTTCTGGTCATATTAACAGTGTGACTACAAAAAATTATTCAACTTTTCTAAGATTCCATTTCTTTACTTGTAAAATGTTATCTCCCTTAGCAGATTCTTGTGAGCATAAAACTAAATGAGAGAGAGGGCATCTGGGTGGCTCAGTTGAATGAGTATCCTATTCTTGATTTTGGCTCAGGTCATGATCTCAGGGTGCTGGGACTGAGCCCTAAGTCTGGCTCTGTGCTCAGCAGTGAGTCTGCCTCAGGATTCTTTCTCTCCCTTTCCCTCTGCCCCTTCCCCTGTCTGTAGGCTCTCTCTCTCTCTAAAATAAATAAATCTTTAAAAAAAACTAAATGAGAAAGCACAAAATAGGACAAGGTGCTTATCATTATCACATTATAGGTTTCTTTGATCTGATTGGGCCCCTTGTTCCTCTGTTTGCTAAGTAAGCCCTGAGAATACAAAATATTTCAATGTTTTCCTACCTGCATTGAAGTAATAAAAAATTTCAAGAATTCATTGCTAAACCTTTAACCACGTCAAGTGGTTTTTAAAACAACTTCAAGTAGAATTTTCATTCTAGCCTCAAATCTTTTCCAATATAACTTATTTGGATAGATCAAAAAATCTATTTTCTCTAGTTTGGCTCATCTATGGAGCATCTTTTAAAAAAAGAACAAGTTATTTTTGAAGCAATTCCAAAAGGAAGGTATGTGACAAAAAATACTTCTTATTCTCTGCTTAGACTCCTCTTGCCATGTTCACCCCTCAAGAGAAAACAAATTAAGAGTCCAAACCTCAAAACATGAATATGGGACCTGACTAAAACTGCTTCAAAAGCTTCTACTCCCGAGTTGAGAGAGTAAGTTTACTGCTGCCTCCAAGACAAGGTACTCGGCAACGGGTCAGTCGTGAACAGCCATCTGCTGCTGCAGCTCAGTGGGTGATGATTAAGGGCTTCTTGCAGCATTTGCTATAAGGGGTTTAACAATCCCTTACTCTATTTCAATCTGCTTCCTAGAACTCCCTGAGTCCTGAAGATAAGTGAAGGGATAGGCTACTGTAAAACTCCAGAGTCAGGTCAGCAACCACTGAGTCGAGTTAGTTAACATAGGATACTAGACTGCCTCTTTCTACCTCTTGCTGTAGGAAGACTGTCCCCCCAGAACAAGTTTTCCTTACAGAAATAGCCACTTTTTCAAGCAAGATGACATTTAGAGCTTCTTTCTCTGAACCACAGCCACTTTCCTCCCCTCGACCTGGTTTTGCATTTACCTCTTTACCACAGCATTTACCTCTTTACCACCTATTTGAGGTGGGGAGTGGAGGAGGTGGGGGAAAATTAATTTTTGGTTATAAAGTTAGACAACAATGAGATAGCTGAACTAAATATGATTTTTAAGATTCCTCACAGCTCTATCATTTTATGACTTCATTTATTTCTAATGGAACAGAGAGGAGTAAAATGGCGCTCAGAAATGACATGTTAACTTGAAAAGTATCTGAGAACAGAAGTCATTTAACCAGAACTTACTGGCAATTTATTTATTGGAAAAAAAGAAAGAGAAAGTAACAAGAGAACCTCCCCACCTCCCGCCTGCTTCTGGAGTGTGTCCTGGAGCAGAACACATTTAGATCAATTTTCAACAGCTGCAGCTATCTAGAGAGCATTCTGTAGTGAAAATGGTCTATGAATAGCTTTGGCAGATTTGTTCAAAACTATCTGAATGGAATGAGAGTATTATTTCATTGAAAATACATTATGACATTAAAAACTGTCTTATTATTTAACACTGTTAGGAAAGGCTTACAATAAATAATACAAGTCAGAAAAAAAACTTTATGAATAAATGCTACTGAGATAAGAAAAATTCTCTTCAATATATCAAAACAGAAGGCAAACCCAGACTACTGGCATCAAAAATACTGAAAGTACGGACGGTTTTGACTGTTGATATGTGCTGTGATCATACATGAGTATTACACTGACGCACGTTCATTTTCACTATTTCAGCACATAATTTGATAGCTGAAGATGATGGTATCTGTCCAATATTATGTTGCTATACACTCCAAATGGTTAATCAAATCTATTTAAGATTTTAAGTACACTTGTAGGAATTGCCAATCAGTTAAAAACTATACAATTTTAACAGGGTCAATTATATGAAAACCCTTAACATTCTTCATTTCGGATCTAAAAAGCTTATACCTACTCAGGAAAACAACCAGCCAAACAAAAAACAAACCCAAAAACCAAAATCCTGGTACTCCCATAATCCTGAATAATGTAGAATTTGACTGAATTATCTGACTGTGAAAACCAGTTTAAGTTTACATCTTTCCACAAATAGGGCACTATACATCTTTTCCCATTTTTTCTGTGAAATTTTAAAAAAAGTCTTCCATGAGCAAAGACGTTTTCAGTGAAAGTACTGCTATAGCTATTATTTCACTTTCTCTAGAGTTCCTTCTTCTGGCCTATTTCCTAGTTGACAACAGGAAATGAGATATCTATTATATAAATCACATTAACCAGGAAAACCATGATAAAATGACCAATTTCAGTTGACCTCAAAATAGGGAAAGATAATATTTGAAAAGCAAAAGTTTTATATAGTTTAAAGTACTGACCTCACTTAAGTATCAGAATAATAAATGATGTTTCCACTCCCCTCCCCAATTATTAGAGAGGTTTGTCTTCAACTGCTAAAATTACACTTAGTGAATCTGTTATATTAAATTAGTGCTCAATGCTACTGTTAATCTTTGTCCCATTAAGTTATAAAAGTAATGCATTTAATAGCTGCACAATCTTCACAATCTTAGCTGTACATGTATAACAGGAACACTAATCAAGATCACTCAGCAGGTCAGCAGATTAAGATCAGAGTAAGTCTCCATCTTCTGGGCTCCAGGCAGAAATTTCTCTCCGTTCACCTACAGATCTATTACATATGATCTTCACATTGTCACATACTGTACATAAGCCTACATATTACGGAGCTTAATGCTCACCTTATCTAAATTAAACAGATACAAAGGACAGCTATACTTTATTTGATAATTCATTTTTAATTTGCTTCTAATAAAAATATTACATACTACTACATGGAATGACTACATCTATAAAAACATACAACACATTGCTTTTATTTTCTGCCCATGGTGCTTGTTTTGCTTCATCTTAAGTACATAGGATAATTTAAAGAATTACACTAAAAATAATCAGTTTGCTTTATTATATTTATTTAAAAATTCTTTAAGGTAATAAAGAAATAGATTTTCAATTAAAAACCAGCCATAGTATTTTTGTTTCCGCTGTAACTAGTTCAGTTATAGTTACCCAATACCCTCTTTAACTTTTTTTTCAGGACATAATGGACGAAGTTCTTTGGTTGTTCTGTGATAAGAAAACACTCACTTTCATACATTATCTCAATATTCCCTAGTTCAGAAATTCAACTACATTATCTTTCAGAAAGTTAATAAAATAGCAATCCCTTTTCCTGTTTGACTATCAAATCATCCTATATTTTTAATCTACTAAAAAGGATACTAAAAATGTACAACTAAGGCTTAATAGCAGATTGAAATATATCACTTCTTTTTAAGGATAACTCAATAAACAATATCCCATATAAAATAAATGTATCTTTTATATCATATATATTACACTAAGCTCTAAAATAAATTAATTTGATATACTTATTAATCTTCTGTTTACTGGTTTGTTTCTTCTATCTACTGTTGTAATGTAAAATATGGCATATTAGGTCCACTACAGCTTAATTTTATATTGTCCTATATATAATTTCTTAATTTGTCTCACATTCTTTTTCTTTATAAAATGTCAATAGAAAGACTAACCATACATATAAAGATCATAGCTAATGCCAGATGTTGACAGAGTCTCTTGAGACCAAAGATTCCACACCAGGTGGTTGAGCTAGCCTAATGAAGCAGCACGTGCTCATAAGGAATACAAAGGGTGGACTTGGAGGGACCCGCTCTCATTTGGTTATTTATGAAGGTATGGAGAAGGATTTGAAATCAAAGTAAAAATGAAATTAAATCAAAGCCTTCCCATTTACATAGCAGAATTTTTTTTGTTAAAGGTTTTAAAATTTGTCTTCAAAATTAAGGCTGAAGAAAACATCTTTTATGTATTCTTCAGTGACAGGATATCAGTAAATATATTTCCAACTCTTCTACCAAGTGGGAAAAATGAAAATAAACAACTTTAAGTGGATTAAAATACAAACATAATTCCTTAAAACTTAATATGTTTCTTATGGTGAAAGGCTTAAAAATGTGAGTTCAGGTCAGTGCTATTACAACAAACTTTGGTAAATGGACTGACCATAAAGCATGACCTTAGGCAATAACTAATGAGCCTGAGAGCATTTTAATATATTTTCTTATCACCAAGTGAAGCACTTTAAGTTATTACAGCTAGGCTGCATGACCTCATGCAATTGAATCACGCTAGAGCCAAATAAGCTAATGTCCTTGATAGCAATTAGATAAAGGCAGGATGTTAACTTTTACTTTAAGAAGTGTTAAACAAAGAGACTCATCTCCTGGCTTAACTTCGTTAGAAATAAGCTACTCATTTAACCGTAGAGGTTAATGTGGGAATGGCCTCTTTCACCTGTCAAATGAAAATTTTATTTTAAAAACTATCGGGGAGGGGTGCCTGGGTGGCTCAGTAGGTTAAGCATCTGCCTTGGGCTCAGGTCATGATCCCAGGGTCCTGGGATCAAGCCCCGCACAAGGCTCCCTGCTCCACGGGGAGACTGCTTCTCCCTCTCCTCTGCCCCTCCCCACTGCTCGTGCCCTCTCTCACTCACGTTCTCTCTTTCTCTCAAACAAATAAATAAAAATCAAAACAAACAGAAAACTATCAGGGGGTTTTATTTTTATAATGGACGCTGCTAGCGTTTCTAAAGTTTCTAATAACATCTTGATATACTCTAATATTTAAGTACCTCCTCTTTAATGTCTAAAATTACTAATATTCTCAGCATTGATTGAGAAACATACTTTGGTCAGTCATCATCACGAAGAATTGTTTATCTGAGCTGAACACAGCAGGTCACAACAGAGAAACTAAATGGTAAAATAGTACAACAAAAATAATATCATACAGGGACTAATATTTCATCAAAGCTAAGGTGCCACTGATTGTAATGCACAATTCTTTCACATATCGGTAAGAAAGAAAAAGCTGTCAGACCATGGCACAATGCTTTCTTATCACTTAGAATTTTTTATAACTATTGAAAGAGCTCTTTTAGATTGGAAACAAAGTTTAAAAAATTATATATCACCTTTGCACACATACAAAAAGACTGAGATAGAGAAACAAATTGGCTATGGTAGTCCTAAAACTTTTTCACGTTCAAAATATAATTTTTCTGAATCTTTCAAGTCAGGGTTGTTGGTGTCTATGTTTCTGCTCACAGTAATGTTCTCTGCCATTAAGAGCATCTGTGAAGCAGCCTTGTTAAAAGGGTGCTCCACTATTGTCTGTAGGGCTTTCTTGCAAGTTACTGACACCCATTCTGCAAGTTTTGACCAGTAGTTCTGACACTTTCAAAATTATACCATCAGATATTTAAATAATCATGACTGGTTAGCAAAAGAAATATGATTAAATATGAATACATGACCACATGCTCATTCTTGTCAGTATGTAGTATATTATGGTTGTAACTGGTTAGTTCGACTATATAGAGATGTTGTCTGTGCAGCAGTGTTGCCTAAAAAATCAGAGTCACCTCAGAAACTTTAAGAATTTATACAGGTTCTTAGGTTGACTCCCTCAAAATTCAAAAAAAATATAAGATGTTTGGAATCCAAATATCTTAAAACCCTCCCTCAGGTGATTCTGATATATACCAGGTTTGGGAAGCACTGGGATAGTTCAGAGCACGTTGCTGTGAAAGCCAAGATCGAGGTCCAATTGCTGTGTAGGCTTCCTGGCTGTAACACAGTTCCAAGGATGAAGTGTGAAGTCGGAACATGAATTTCCAAGTTCCAGCTCTACTGCTCACTAGGTGTATGACCTCGAGCAAGTCACTTAAATTGTCGAGTTTCCAGGCTTACAAAATGAGAACATACAATTCACAGGGCTGTTGTGGGGCTGAAATTAGGTAAGCTATGCTTACGTACTAGCACTGGTTAAAGCACTCACAAGCCGTTCTCTCACCTCCCCCACCACCTACATGTTTACTACAGGCTTGTTCATACTGACAGATTTGAAAAATGTAAGCAATTTCCTCATGGCATTCCCCAATTCTCTCCGCTACAAGTAATCTCCCCCTTCTCACAGGCAGTCTACCTGTATTTCTTTACTGGAGCTTATTTCTACTTTGTTTTATACTTATTTATTTTGTTTTATACATATCATGACATATCTCCCTAATAGGCTGCAAACTTTTTTAGAGCAAGAACCTTTGCCTTACTTATCTTCAGAGCCCTCACATTTAACATGGTGTTTGCAAGAGATTTGGGGTTTTGCTAACAGAAGGATATGAATGAAAAAGCAAGACAGTGATCCAGTTTCCATATGGACCTCTTCCTTTGAACAACCATTAACTGTAAGAGGTCACTGCTGCTCAGTCAACACTAGAAATCAGGTAAAGCGTTAATTATCACTTAGTCATTATATAAACTAACATCTAGGCTGGTAGAGGGAGGAACATTTAAAGAAAGAGTAATATATTTTCATTTTCTTAGTCTGAAAATACCTGGAATGGTTCTGGGGCAGGGAAGAGGATGTGTGTGGAACAGCACTGTTTAATACCTGGAGAAATAATTAGTGTGGTTGCTGAACAAATAAGCATACTTGCTGAAACAAAAATTAATTTTGTTTCTGATGCTTACAAAGATCCTTTCAAATCATGTCCTAAATTCTTTTGAGTACAGTATGGGTATTTCAAATACATGTGAATGTCACACCAACCCAGGTAGAAAACTTTAATTAAAGGTAGAAAACTTTAATTAAAGGTAGAACTTTTTTTTTCTGCAATTTTTATTTTAGGGGAAAATGTCTTTAAATAACAGCTTCAGGTCAGTGAAAATCATACTCGCGTAATTTAGAAGTCAACCTGTATTGAAAAATAAGCTCATGTAAATCTGCCACATGACTAGAAATAATTCACAAATCTTTCAAAATATAACTTTGAGGTGGCAGTTTCACCAATTTCAAAAAGTAGCCAGATAGTTACTGTTAGATGTGAGAAAAAATAAAAACCGCAACACTTCAGAACTCATCCACTGATGAAGTAGAAAAGGGGCTCCTGAATGGAAAGTGCAATCTAATTCTAGCCACATGGGTTTTAATTCATAGGAAAGTACTTGATCAGAGGGAGAACTCTGGGGCTGTACATTGCTTTGGTGCTGAGTGAGAGAACAGATGCTATTAATGATCTTAATATATTTATATTATATCCTTTGTGCAAGATTTAAAAAGACATATTAGAATTCGAAGTAAGCTTGGCTTAATGTACATAATAAAACATTTGCGTTTAGCACCACTGTTTCAAAGGGATTTAAATGTTTATCCTTTTGAAGAAATAAAAACATTTGAATATTAAAAATGTGGCATTATTTCAGTTATTCACCAAAAGTACAATCTACAATTAATGTCAGGTAATGACTGATGATACAGCCAAGTGGACTTTTTAGTAAACAAGATACAGAAAGCAGCCTACAATCTTCATTCTTAGGTTACCAGGGGAAAACAATTAGAATCTGAATCATATTGATAAAGGTTTAATAATGTGGATTGCTAATGAGTAAATATTGAAAAATCATACTGAAAAATAATAAAACCAGTTGAAAAATAGGCTCTGCAGATTTAGGACTGGGTTAAATTTGTTCAACATTTCAGTAAAATATTTAGCTTTCAACAGATGAAGAAAAACCATCACAAAGAAAATTGCACCTTCTATTTTATATCCTAGCAAATATATTTGCTTGCTATAACTGGAAAAGCTAAACCCAGAACACTTCCATTTTATATAAGAATTATGGTAAATATTCAAATTATTGATGAGCCTTCTTACTGTTCTTAGATTTAAAGCTTCCCACAATAATGTCCATTTATCTCTACTCCTATTTACAACTAGTAATTAGTAACTTCTATGAAATAATATTATTTCCAAATACTGATCAAAGCATTTTATAAATTACTTTAGAATCAGGAATTGAGTATTTGATTAAAAAATTTCTACCTTTGAAAAGCACAAAAATAAACCACTGCCAGAGAACTGCCTGAAGAGATTAGAAAGTATATATTTTTTAAACTAGTATGCACAGCTTAATCATAATTTGCTTACAGGACAGTAGATTTATTTTTACACTTTACAGAACAGCAAATCTTCATAATGGCATGTGTGGATTTCCTTCTATGTTTTGAACATCTTAGATACCAATGGTTTACTTATTTTCATTTAAAAATGATAGTGAAATTCCCTTAATAACTAATAACATCTTTCCTGTATGTACTCACTCATTCTTTCTGCCCACGTGGCCTCACTTCTAAGCCCATTCAAAATGATGTTTTCCAAGCATGTGCCACATGACTTGTTCATATAAATGGAGCAAATTAAACTGTCTCCACATATATCCTATCACATTTGTAGCCCTGATTTCTCTCTTTAACACGTGGCCAAGACACCGTATTATCTGCCTGCAGAGGTTGACCTCAGGATATTAGATTCTGCCACATAGCTCTCTTGTACTAAACCGAGGGGAAACACTTAATCACCCCTGCCTTTTCAGGAAAAAATCAACTTTAAATTTGCCATGATGAAAAATCAATAAACCAGTAATTGCTTGGCTTATCATTGCGTGGAGGAACAAATTGGGAAGCGAAGCTTAGCGTCCACACAGATTTCAGTGAGACACATGGAGTTTCAGGATCACTAAGCTAGAAAAGGAAAAGGTCTCAGAGTGATAATTAAATCTACTCATGCTGATTTTCTGCCAAATTTATTTCCCAAGAGTATATAAAAATGTTTCACTGCTTACTAGTCAGGCATAACTAATCAAATCAACGTTACACAAACATATACAAGAAACAAAAAATGCAAATTCAAGACTGTAGGCATCAGAATAATATATGCTTGAAAATGAATATTAATGAAAGTTACTTTTAAAAAAACCTTAAATTTGTCTTTTTAAAGATTAAAAGTGTATCTCCTTACCTTGTAAATATCCATAAAATTTTTTTCATTAGCCAACACAACGTTCTAGTTATTAATTACCTCAGACCCTTTCAACCCTATATCAGTTTTCAATTGAGCAGCAACATATAAAAATAAATCTCAAACTTTGAAGCATTCAATATTTTTCGTTCCCAGAATGATTCTTCTAGCTCATTTAACTTGGGTTCTCTACGTTTTGCTGATGCAAATACATGCTATCACATCTAAATTCATCCATCATTCCCATATATTTTCCCCACATTGAATATGAACATTCAGACCTGTTGTCTAAATTAGGCTTTACAAGTAAATACAGATCTATAGCTTATGAAATAAAAGGAGGAGTATACGTCATCTTTCCTACAAGGAAAACACACACCAACAGAAAAACTACTGTAAATGTTTAGTGGTTTAAAAATTATTACTACTAATAGACCTAATTTCATGCAGCAAATTAGCATAGTTCCAATGGAAGTGCAAATGTAATCACACTCAAACATTCACATTAAGAAGAAAAAGGAAGATGAAGCTTTTTCTTTTTCTTTTGTTAAAAAATGATTTTATGTGTGTCCTTCAACTGGCTACTGGGACTATGATAATTAAAACATTTAAAACAGCACAAGCCCCCCAGTCTCTAATCTGAAGCTCAGGTCAGCTGTCTGTAGATTCTAATTTGTCCTCCATTTGTATTCATGACAAGAAAATACTGAATATTTAACAGCAAACCAGGAGGGGGTATTGTGGGCTTAGAGGTTAAATAATTTGATTTCTGTGCAGATTACATGTAACATCCAACATCTAATCTCACACCTGATTTGGCAATACAATTACAATAAAAATAATGTAGGGATACTATAACTGTAAAGTGGAGAAATAAGAACTTTTTTCCAATGGGTTGAGAAACAATAATTTTATTTTAAGTATTACATTTGTTTACTATATTTCTGAGGCCCAGTTTTTCAATAATAAAGGTGACAATGACTTTACAAAGCATGAAAGTTGATGCGAAAAGTATGGAATTTCTATCTTCTTTTATGGGTATTATAGGGTCCATCTATTTAGTGAAACTTACCAACAAAATATAGGGAGGATATGGAGGGGACTTTAAGTTTTCTAGTCTATTCTCCTGCCTTTAGGCAGAACTACACTGAAACAGAAGCTTTGTTTTGATCTAAGATAAACTTCCATCTGTTGAGAAATCCAAGAGCTGTTTTAGGAGAACTGCTGCTTCTTAATGCTAGATAAGAGAAGAATAACTAAATGGAAAACTAGAAGTTAAAAATCTCAATTTCCTTATAACATCATGGATTTGATTATAAATGTTACATAAAAAATTGAGTTAAAGAATAATATTGGCTGGATTAAGACTTATGTTACATAGGTAAACATAAAAGATTAGTAGGCTTACTAATCATACAAAAATATGCAGACATGCAAATACATTTTGAATTTATAGTTTTAAATCTTTTGTTTTAATTTATTTTTTGGATGAGATCCTCAGCAACCATACTCATCTATTTGTTTTTTCTTTACTGAGTGGTAGCATTGTCTTCATAAATGTGAATTTTATCACACTAACTTGTTAATTCACTATTAAAAAAGAATTTATTAATTTCAGTAAAACTGAGGATAAAAATAGACAAGCATATTCAAACAATAAATAGGAAATACAACACGAAAGGATTGTATTTTTAAGTTGACTTTCTATATTGATAAGGTTCAATGTCACATTTAAAAATGAACTCTTTACTCTCTGATTTTTTTTTAGAATTCCTTGGGGAGTCATCATTTTTAATTATTACATTAATTGCCCTGTGCTGGGTGCTGGACATACCAAAGTCAGCACACACACATGGTCTCTGCTGTATTGTAGCTCACATTCTAGTGGAACAAACAAACATTCTTATTACTATTATTTAAATGTAAAAAAGCAGGGGAGCTGATCCAATTATAAAACGGAAAAGAATACAGAAAGAAAAACAGGACACCATTCATACTTTCAAGAAGCTTCCAATATTTGTTTGTATACAGATTCACATTTAAAATAATCTCAATTAGTTTCTTTAAATTACTTTTGCTTGATTCCTGTCTTTAGTGTGAGACAAAGCAGTTCTGTGGGCTGCTTTAATCTGCCTTCTTTAGGAACTGGCAACTTCACTGCAGCTGATGTAATGAAAAAAACAAACTCACTCCAATGCTATTGACCAACCTAAATTCCAAACTCACAGACCTTTCCCAATCATGTGATCTAGTTTGTTCTCTTGTGTGATTTGTGTGAGTAACCATTTGTAACTCAATTTCCTAATGTGTGAAATGGGTGGGAGGGCTGAACTAGAAAATCATTAAAGTTTATTTATTCACAAGCAAATTTTTGATGAGTTCCTGTGATTAGTCTTTCAGTACTTAAACTATGTGAACAGAGCAGTTCAGAGCGACCTGGATACATAAAGGAGGGTCACTGATTCTAGTTTGAGGGGGATTAGGGAGTGAATGAGGGAGGAAACCAATAAGAGGGTTTTGTCTGACACTTAACATGACTTAGATGTACGTTAAACACAAAGCAATCCATGATGATCAAGATAACTGTGAAAACTTTCTCCGGGGCTGAGTCAGAGGACAGTATAAATGATAATGCTTCCTGGCAGCCCACAAACCGGCCTGTAAGAATAAAGCTCACACACCTCCTTCAAACAGCAAGGTGGTTTTCTATTTCTGCAGGCCATTTCTAAAAGCTCAGAGCTGTCCTTCTTTCTAAACTTTGTTTGGAAATCTTAATTCTGTTGAATTAGATTTAAATTAGCAGTTTCAAAGGTCTCTGGTCTGTTTCCCCAGAGATTCACAGAGTTCCTGTGTAAATATACCTGTGATGATATGCTCTAGATAATGTAGGTTACAATACCCCTGGATAGGCACTTAATGATAATGAATTAAACCATGTTTAAAGGCATAATGATAAGATTCTGTAAGCCACAGACTATAAATATAACCTAAGGGAGTTTAGAAAAGTGCATAAAAGGGGCGCCTGGGTGGCGCAGCGGCTAAGTGTCTGCCTTCGGCTCAGGGCGTGATCCCGGCGTTATGGGATCGAGCCCCACATCAGGCTCCTCCGCTATGAGCCTGCTTCTTCCTCTCCCACTCCCCCTGCTTGTGTTCCCTCTCTCGCTGGCTGTCTCTATCTCTGTCAAATAAATAAATAAAATCTTTAAAAAAAAAAGAAAAAGATAAGTGCATAAAAGATTTAATTTTGCAGAAGTGGTATTAAGGTGGAATTCTTTTAAAAAAAAAAACCCACACCAAACCAATACATTTGCATTTATATTTTTCTAATAGTCACCTTTCAAGGTAAAATAGTTTAAAGACAAATTTGTGTAAAATGCACACTGAATCTAGTTTTAGTATGCTCAAATGTCAGTTACCGATAAGCAGGCCATGGTGTTTATAATTTGCCTAATTTCTATCTAAGAGACTATAAAATAAAAATCAGAAAAAACCCCACCAATTTTCTCATTTAGAGGACTTTCAAGTTCAATGTATAACTTTTTTCTCTAAGTATCTCCTCAGATAAATATAAATATCTTTTTGACTTCTAGATTAATTAAATGACGAAGCTAATTAAAAGCTAAATGAATAAATCTAGAGAAAGAGTAAAACACTTGATATTTACAATTGGTTGACCTCTCAATTTTAGGGCTTTTTATTCTTTGAAAGAAATCCAAAATAATTTATATTAATTTATTATCTACCTCTTTTCTTCCAAAATAATTGGTTACAAAACTTCTAAAAACAGTAGTCCTGCCACCCCGCTGACCCCCTTAACTGCAGAGGATATGTTCAAGATCTCCAGTGGTGCCTGAAACTATAGATAGTACCAAACCCTATGTTTTCTCCTATATACACATAACATGATTAAGTTAATTTATAAATTAGGCACGGTAAGAGATTAACAATGACTCATAACAAATACACTAATAATGCGCTACAATAAAATTTGTGTGAATGGGGCCTTCCCCATCTCTCAAAATGTCTCATTATACTACACTTGTCCCTTTTCTTGTGACAATGTGAGATGATCAATGCTGAGATGAAGTGAGGTAAATGACGTAGGCATTGTGACGTGTGCTAGGCTATGCAATGTCAGAAGGAAGGTATCTGATTCTGGACCATGGCTGACCGTGGGTAACTGAAACTGCGGACACGGGGGGACTAAAGTGCGTGATTTTTTAAAAAGATTTTATTTATTTATTTGAGATAGAGAGTGAGTGAGAGAGAGAGAACACGAGCTGGGGTGAGCTGGGGCGGGCAGGGGGAGCAGAGGGAGAGGGAGAAGCAGACTCCCTGTTGAGCAGGGAGCCTGACATGGGGCTTGAGCCCAGTTCCCTGGCATCATGACCTGAGCTGAAGGCAGATGCTTAACCTACTGAGCCACCCAGGCGCCCCCTCTTTGTATGATTTCTAATCTTTTCTTCCCCCTGTAGTTTTGCATGCTGTGGGAGTTCTGGCTGGTTCCAGAGGCAAACACTGAGCACATACATGTGAAAGGTGAACTTGAAGCTGCTAAACAGTTACCCTGACTTTTGCCAAGGAAAACATTCTTCTGAATAAAAATATTAAAGGTTGAAAGCAAGATCTGTAATTTTAAAAATGAAGAGAAAATGAGGGGTAATCAAGATTTCTAGATTATATCTGATACCCATTGGCTCAAAATCTGTTAGTAATAAGGCCAATGTTAAAGGTGTGATCAGTTAAATAAGTCATTTTACAGCTACTGGCAGTATCACAAACATGACTGCCCTAACAAGTCTGTGTTGTCTATCACAAAGTACTACAGTAAAAGACTCATTAGTTCAGGGTAGAGACATCATTACTGGGAAGATATTATCATCAGATATTAGAAGTGACCATTCGGAGTAAGGTACCGTGCAAACACTGAGATTACACAGAAGTATGAAACATACGGTTTCCATATTCAAGGTGCTATAATTCAGTTGAGGAGATGATGCTTGAAATAATAAGACTGATTTAAAAAAAACAATCCAGAACACACAAATGTTTTCCCTCACACATCACTTATTCAAATGACGGGGACATTGCTTTAACGTTTGGATTTTCATAGCCTTCCACGCAATCTTTTGAATAATCTCAACGTTGTCAAATACTCAATCCTTGGAGGCTGAATTATATTTCTGCTAGTAATGTTGGACATCTGAAATCATATCTGGTGAATGAAGTAGGGAATCAAGCTTGGTTAAACTGTTTCTAGTAAGGCAAAGCCAAAACCAAAATTGAGTGATGCCATACGGTCATAAGGCTGAGTTCACTGAATGCCTTGAAAACTGACTCCTTTGAAGGAGACAATAATTTGTATTCATTAAAGCCAACTTCATTTGTAAAATATATAATAGACCATCTCATATTATTAGCTACAAAATAAATGGTTTTAGAGCAATGGTTCAAAAATGCCAATCTATGGCTTGGTACTTGTTCTTTAAATAACAACCGCTAGGCTTATCCTGATTCTTCTGGTCTGGAGTGAGGCCTAGGAATCCATATACTGTTTTAAAAAACTCTCAAAGATATTCTGACAGCTGTGCCAGGATGATCTTATTAATCCAATAGATTTTTAAAATCTATTATAATTGGTAGGTTCAAAAAAAATGAAAAATTAATCCACAATGGTAAAATGCCTTATGATGCTGATATCTTCCATGAGTTTTTTTTGTTAATAAGTTACTTCTACTAATTTTTTCCTTTTTTTCTTTGGTCAGTAACCTTCTACATATTAAATAATAAAAATAGCACTCTCCATTTTCAACCTCTTTCGCTAGATATGTTTCTTTCAGAAAAAAACTGATTGATAAGCCACTACTGAGGACTTCATATATTAAAATTGAGAAGAAAAGAAAGGAATTTCTTGGACAAAACAGACCAGATTTCTGATTCACAATAATTTCTACTAACTAGCTTTTCTTGTCTATTTCAGAAACTTACCCAGGTTTTGACCCTATTACTTTAAGGTACTGCTGAAAAAGAAAGAAATAACTGATGGAAAGACAGAGGGAGGTTATAAAAGTGATATCTTATCTCTGTAGATATATAAGACTGTCCTTACCAATAAAAAATAACTCTCAACAGGTAACATACAGCTCTCTACAGATATAAAAGATAAATGTCAAAACAAATAGACTATTAACAATCTGGGAAAAGGGTAAGAATAGTCAGAATTGTGTCTTTGTACAATGTTTAACACTGTCTCAATTTCATTACGTATGAAAGTTTAATTTTCCTAGTTTGAGTAAATTACACTCTTTTCTTACTCTCTAACATCTCTACAAAAGAAATTAGCATTGGTTTTTTTTTTTTTTTCATGTATTCAGAGATGTGGATAGAATTTGGTAATAATGTAAAATGATTCTGGCATTCTGGAGAAAATGCTAATATATTTTAATTTGCCGAAGTGTTTGCAGTGATAAGATGCTATGTAATACAAATTCACATACATTAGTTGGCAAGAGATATAATTATACTGTTTTCATTTTCTGTATCTCTTATTTTGAAGAATTATCAAGAAGACACAATATCAATCAGTTCAAATTTTAAGAATACGGATTTATTGGAATGGGATTTATCAAGAAAAAGAGGAAACCAAGAAAATACTAACTTTGAAAGTTACGTATATTCTTCATTCAAAACTCTGCTGAGATGTCATCTTAATATAGACAGGCCTTTTCTTTCTTTTTTTAAAAATTTAAATTCATTAATTAACATATAATGTATTACTTGTTTCAGGGGTACAGGTCTGTGATTCATCAATCTTATATAATACCCAGTGCTCATTATAACACATAGACTCCCCAGTGTCCATCACCCAGTTACCCCATCCCTCCAACCCCCTCCCCTCCAGCAACCCTCAGTGTGTTTCCTAAGATTAAGAGTCTCTTCTTTATTTTTTTTTTAAAGATTTTATTTATTTATTTGTCAGAGAGAGAAAGAGAGAGTAAGAGCACAAGTAGGGGGAGCAGCAGGTAGAGGGAGAGGGAGAAGGAGGCTCCCCACTGAGCAGGGAGCCCAATGTGGGGCTTGATCCCAGGACTGGGATCATGACCTGAGCCGAAGACAGACGCTTAACCAACTGAGCCACCCAGGTGCCCCTAGACAGACCTTTTCTGAAGATACTATATAAAAAACATCCCTCCCCCAATCTATCTTTCAACATGTTCTACTGTTCTCCCTACCACTTATCACCTTTTCATATATTCTGTATTTACTAATTTGTTCATTATCTGTCTCTCCCCACTATCATGTGCTCCATGTTTTGTTTTCTCCTGTAGCCCAGGATTAGAAGAGTGCCTGGCATATAGGAGGTGGTTCAGTAAATACTCAATGAATAAATGAATGACTAACAATTGTGATAAATACTTTGAAAAGACAGCATGAGGTGTTAAAAGAAAGTATCACAAGAAGGCTTGGTCAAACTGTGAGTTTAGGGGGCGCCTGGGTGGCATAGCGGTTAGGCGTCTGCCTTCGGCTCAGGGCGTGATCCCGGCGTTGTGGGATCGAGCCCCACATCAGGCTCCTCTGCTGTGAGCCTGCTTCTTCCTCTCCCACTCCCCCTGCTTGTGTTCCCTCTCTCGCTGGCTGTCTCTGTCTCTGTCAAATAAATAAATAAATAAAATCTTTAAAAGAAAAAAAAAAAACTGTGAGTTTAGGATACAGTTGCTCTGAAGATACAACATTTAAGCTGACACCTGAAGTACTGGTATGTATTAGCCAGGTAAAGGAAAGTTAGAGCTTTCCAGCTTTTCAGGTATAGAGAATAGCACAAGTGAAGGCCCTAAAGGAGGAAAGAGCACCCCTCTAATTTTGTTTTGTTTGAAAAGGAAGAAAGCCAACTAATGCCGAGATAAGTTAGCAAACATTCCCTGTTTTTACCCCCAGCACTATTTCCAGACATTTTGCCTATCTAGGCATTTCTTTTCTTTTCTTTTCTTCTTCTTTTTTTTTTTTTAAATATTTTACTTATTTATTTATTTGATAGAGCAAGAATGAGTGGGGTGAGGGGCAGAGGGAGAAGCAGGCTCCCCGCTGAGCAGGGAGCCACCCAGACACCCCAATCTAGGCATTTCATACAAATAGAATCATACAATATACAGTCTTTTGTGTCTGGCTTCTTTAACCTAGCATTATGTCTCATTTATGTTGTAACACGTATCAACAGTGCATTCCTTTTTATTGCTCAATAGTATCTCATCAGAGGGGTATACCACATCTTGTTTACCAGTTTACTACTTGATGGATATTTGAATTGTTTCCACTTTTTGTATATTGTGAATAATGCTGCTATGAATATTTGTGTGCAAGTTTTGGGCACATACATCTCAGTCTTCTTGTGTTAAACGCCTCCATGAGTGGAACTGCTCAGTCATACAGTAAATTTATGTTTAACTTTTTAAAAAACTGTCGAACTGTTCTCCAAAGTGTGCATTCTACCTTTCCACAAGCAATGTTTTACATTCTCTCCAGTTTCTCCACATTATCAACAATACTTGTTATTATCTGTCTTGTTGATTACAGCCATCTTAGCGGGTACCAACTAGTATCTCATTGAAGTTTAAATTTGCACTGAGGCTGCAAAATAAAGCACTAAATAATTTCTCTTTATATGAAAAAATAAAAATGGGGATAACCACTCAGATGAGTTTTCTTTTACTAAGGATTAACTAACTGACTGTCACCACTTCAGTATGTGTATGGATAAACACATTCAGTTTTTTCTGGTCTGTTTTTTCAGTCCAACTGGTTTTCAGGCAGTTCTATATTCAGGTGAACAACATCAATTTTGACACCTGCTGTGCCCAAACCATTGCTGATATGTGAGACCTACTTTGAGTGCTTTACCACTCTTGGGGAATATGAATTGACTTTGAGGAACTAAGAGCGAATCAGAAAGTTGCTCCATGCTTCCGTCATACCAATAAATGTAAAGGAAGCCAAGCAATATACATATTCTAGAGAAGAATTCCTAAAGAAAGTCTATATTTGGAAAATAGATTATCATTCAAACCATAGACCTAGTGTTTTCTCGACATAAGCAATGGAGCACAAAACCTGAACTTTTAGAAGTCTGCTATAGAGGCAGATGTGCCTGGCTTAAAGACGCTCAGGTGAGGTAGCAAGGCAGAATCCCAGGAGTGACAATGTGGTCTGAGGATCCCCTGGGTCCTCAGGGGATCCAAGAAGATTGGGTGGCGCCAACATGCTGCACTGTTCCCAGGCATAGGAGAAGGAAAGCTGGCTGGGACCAGGAGGTCTTGGTGCCAGTTTTCTGTTCTGTGTTGCCATAAACTGCAAACTACTGTGCTGTAGTGTGACAGCTTTCCTGGGACAGTTGGCAAATGGCTGAAGCATGGCAAGACCCTCCCCTGGAGGAAGCGTGATCCACACCATGGGATTCCCTAAAATTTGGAGTTTGGAAACTTAGTTGGGTGCCTGTGATAAAAAAGCTTGGACACAGGCAGGGTAAACACAGGGTTCAGATGGAAACTGGGGACACAACAACGGTGATTAATTGCTCTTCGTGAGGACTCACTGAAGAGTTGAGGGAGCAAACTTTCAGCTCAGGGGCTAGAGAATCAGGCGCAGCCATATTCATCATAACCATACCCCCGCTGAAAGCCTTCAGGGAGCAAAACAGCGCCACCTAGTGAAGGCCGGAACTGCTTACATCAAGCCCCACCCCTCTGGCCCTGGAGGCACATTTCCACTGAAACAAGTTAGCCTGAGAATCAGTGCAGCAGGCCCCTCCCCCAGAAGACCAGCACAAACAACTGGTTCCAACAAGTCTGCTGAACAGAGTGCTGCAAAGCTTCAGCTCTGGAGGAAAGGGGGTATAACTTTCTTTTTACTTTTATTCTTTATTTTTTAATTATTATTTTTCATTTATTTTCTTTTCATTTTTTAAAAAATTTTATTATTTTTTATTTTCATTTATACATATATTTTATTTTTGTTTATTTTCATATAGATAGATAGATAGATAGTGTTTTGGGATGTAGATTCTTTTAACAAGCAGATGAAAACACACCCAATATCTAGTTTTTTTGTTTTTCTTCTTTCTTCTTCTCTTTTCTGAACAAAATGACAAGACAGAGAAATTCACTCCAAAAGAAAGAATGGAAAGTAGAACTCACAATCAAGGACTTAATCAATACAGATATAAGATGTCTGAACTAGAACTTAAAACAATGATTATAAAGATACTAGCTAGGCTTGAAAAAAGCATAGAAGATACTAGAGAATCCCTTACTGCAGAGATAAAAGAACCAAGATCTAAGTCAGGCCAAAATTCAAAATGCTATAACTGAGATGCAAACACAAATGGAGTCCATAAAAATGAGGACGGACAAACCAGAGGAACGAAGCAATGATATAGAAGATAAAATTATGTAAAATAATGAAGCTGAAAGAAGAGAGAAAGAAATGTAATGGACCACAAAGGTAGATCTAGAGAACTCAGTGACTTATTAAAACATAATTAACATTCATATCATGGGAGTCCCAGAAAATGAAGAGAGAGAAAAAGGGGCAGAAGATTTATTCAAACAAATTATAGCTGAAAATTTCCCTAATTCAGGGAAGGACACAGACATCAAAATCCTAGAAGCACAGAGAACTCCCATTAAATTCAACAAAAACCAACCATCGCCAAGGCATATCATACTCAAATTCATAAAATACACAGACAAGGAAAGAATCCTGAAAGCAGCAAGGGAAAAAAAGTACTTAACCTACAAGGGAAAGCAGATCAGGTTTGCAGTGGATCTGTCCACCATCTGGCAGGCCAGAAAGGGGTGGAAGGAAATATTCAACATGCTGCATTGGAAAAATAAGCAGCCACAAATACTTTATCCAGCAAGGCTGCCATTCAGAAGAGGAGAGATAAAGAGTTTCCCAGACAAACAAAAACTAAAGAAGTTCATGACCACTAAACCAGCCTTGCAAGAAATTTCAAGGGGGGCTCTTTGAGTGGAGGAAAAAAAAGACCAAAAGCAACAAAGACTAGAAAGGACCAGAGAACATCACCAGAAACACCAACTCTACCGTAACACAACGGCACTAAATTCACATCTTTCAAGAGTCATTTTGAATGTAAATGGACTAATTCTCCAATCAAAACACACAGGGTATCAGAATGAACTAAAAAATAAGATCCATCTACATGCTGCCTACAAGAGACTCATTTTAGATCTAAAGACAGCTGTAGACTGAAAGTGAGGGGATGGAGAACTCTCTATCACGCTAATGGACATGAAAAGAAAGCCAGATTAACCATATTTATATCAGACAACTAGATTTTAAACCAAAGACTGTAATAAGAGGTGAAGAAGGGCATTATAATTAAGGGGTCTATCCATCAAGAAGATATAACAATTGTAAATATTCATGCCCCCAACTTGGGAGAACCCAAATATATAAATCAATTAATAACAGACATAAAGAAACTCAATCATGGGGTGCCCGGGTGGCTCAGCTGGTTAAGCATCTTACTCTTCTCAGGGTCATGAGATCAAGCCCTGCATCTGGCTCCATGCCCAGCTTAAGATTCTCCCTCTTCCTCTCCTTCTTCTCCTCCCCACCACACCTCTCTTGCTCTCTCTCAAAAAAANTCAAAAAAAAAAAAAAAAAAAAAGAAAAGAAAAGAAAAAGAAAAAAAAAGGAAGGAAGGAAGGAAGAAAAAGAGAGGCAGAGAAAGAAAGAAAGACTCACTGATAATAATACAATAACAGTAGGGGACTTTAACATCCCACTTACAGAAATGGACAGATCTAAGCAGAAAATCAACAAGAAAGCAATGGCTTTGAATGACACACTGGATGATATAGACTTAACAGATATATTCAGAACATTTCATCCTAAAGCAGCAGAATACACTTTCTTTTCAAGTGCACATGGAACATTCTACAGAATAGATCACTACTTTGAGAAGATAATCTGTTTTCTCTATAATTTATATCTAAAAGATAGTTCTAACCATTTATAAAAGTAAAAAGAAAAGTTAGACTGAGCAATTTGACAGTTGTTCAAATACTGAAAAGCATTATATGCAGCACTGAGTGGATCTAACTTTACAGTAATATTTTCATTATTCTATTAACTAAACAAACAAACAACACAAAAATTCTCTATTACAAGAGAGTCAGTATTGAACCTCGTTCAGAAGCAACTACTGTCCATTACAAAGAATTCTGTTTTGGAGTTAACTAAACATTATTTTCTCAATTATAAGGTGAGATCAATACTTCCTACATCGCAGAACTGAGACGAGTAAGTTAAATAACATATACTGTGAAAGTTCACTGAAAATCATAAAATACTATGCAAAAAAAAGGAAGAACTAATATTATTCCCTCTCTGGCCTAAACTGCCCCTCTTTATACCATGGTTGGTTTATAGCTCTGGGATTACAAATTCTGTAAGATTGCACAGGGAACCTCTTTAGAAACAAGTGGAATGACTTTCTACATATGTATTACCAGCAGGAAGTAATTGTATGAGTACAGAACTAAGCTCTAATACCTAGACTGCTTCCTATTACTGATTGACGTATCTCTGAAAAAATATGCTGCTACCAGTGTAAACATCCAACAATAGAGAAATGCATAAGTTAAGTCATAGTATACCTATAAATATGGATACCATATAACCATTAAAGTGTTTTCAGGGGCGCCTGGGTGGCTCAGTTGGTTGGGTGTCTGCCTTTAGATCAGGTCATGATCCCAGGGTCTTGGGTTTGAGTCCCACATTGGGTTCTCTGCTCAGCAAGGAGTCTGTTTCTCCCTCTCCCTTTTCCTGTGTGTGAGTACTCTCTTTCTCTCAAATAAATTAATAAATCTTTAAATAAAATCAAGTGTTTTCAAAACTCTTCATAACATGAAAAAATAACTATGTATACTATATAACCAGTGAAAAATGCAGAATACAAAATTATATGTACCTGGGGGTTCAAAAAAAAGAGATGGATTTGTAGAATGGGAGGTGGGGTAAGGGGTGTTTATACTCCATTTTTACTATGTAAAAAATGTGAAGGCCTAGAGAATGTGGCCTTCTCTCATCTCTTACAATACATAGTTGATAAATTAACATTGTACACGCTTTATGATCTCAACGTTGTAAAACAAACAAACATTAGGAGGATATAGTAAAATGTAGCCAGAAGTTCTCTCTTGGGTGGTAGGATTTTGTGTGTCTATTTCCTTCTTTATACTTTTTATATCTTGTTCACATTTTCTATAAAATAGGCTCATATTATTATTAAAAATGTGATTATATTTAAAAGGATAACTCTAGGCAAAACAAAATGCAATATACAAAGTCTTAAGAAACAAATTTTCAAAATAGATCCTAAGTAGTATATTAATTCCCCATAAAAAAATAAACATTTAGATTAAAATGTGGCAATTTAAATCTTGTTATCTTTATGCTTCCCATCTCTAAAAAAGATAGATGAATGTAAACTAGTTTGAGGGGAGGCAATGGAGAGGATAAAATCACTTTCAAAAGAGATACCATCACAGGATAGCACAGTGGAAGATCATTTACTATAGTGATTAGATCTTGGGCTCTGGCATTAGAACTGTACTCAAATATTGGCTTTACCAACCTAACAGCTATGTGACTTACAGTATCACTGGAGCTATCATAAAATTGGAATGCCATTTTTACTTTAGAGGACGTTCACTTTAAACAACCTGGCTAGGAAGAAAATCCCATCATTTTTATTTTCTTTCTTTTCAAAAGTCCACTTGTTCCAAATCTGGATTTTCATTTCTGAGATAATGTTATTTTTAAATTTATTCATAAATTGAAAGATTTTCATGCACAGAAAAAAACTGAATATAGACTGGCTTCCAACACATTCGTACATGAATTCAGGCCACTTCTGGAACTTGGATTCAAGTTTATAATCTAAATCATCATGAATTCAGACTTGGCTCAGTTATCAAATTCCCATTAACATGAGTTCCGTTGGCAGTTAGTGATTTGTGTTGGAAAACAGTGCTCACGGGGAAGGTCCTTCTGATCTAGCTTAATAAACTCTAACTAAAGATGTGAAGAAATATATCACCTACATATAATATTCAACTTACAAGCTGTAAATTTTACATTAACTAGAAACTTACTAGTTAATTATATCCTAAGTAGGAACACATACTCTCCTCTAAAAGTTCACAGATACTTACAGGGAAATGCTCTACACTCAGTTAAGAATTATTTATTGAGTTCACACGGGATGCCAATTTACAGAAATATAGTTGCTTCTAATTTTGAATGGCTTAACTTCATTTCATGTTAGTACAGTATAGTGATTTACCTTAAAATTCTACCTTAAGAAAACTCCAATAATGTGTGCAGTAATTTAGTACCTTCAGCTTAACTAAAATCCTAGGCAAAAGCAGAATATTTTCTCAGGCTTTATACTTGAGGTATGAGAGCGATTTGAGTAAGGGAGAAATTGAGGGAAACCCATTCCAGAGCAATGTTTTCAAATTGAGAATCATGATCCATTAATGGGCGGCTTTTGTTTTGTTTGAAGATGCAATGTAATCAGGAAAAAAAGTGAGAGTGGATAAGTATTTTTTGTAATTTTTTCATGTACATATGTACATGTTATGTTATATGTACATACGCATATATGTACTGGGTTATTACTTCTTAATGTGTATTGTATATATAAAAAATGCTGGACAGATGATGCTCTAGAGAGAAGTTGAAAGGATGCAGAAAGGAGACATTTTTTCACCATGAAGCTATTTCAAGTGTTTTGGAAAGAGAAGACTGTTATTTTCAATCCTCATGTGAGGTAGCCTCGTTTCATGGCCTCATATCTTTTAAGCCTGGGTTCTAGTATGACGTTGCCCAAATCCTCTGCCTTAGCTTCTGCTTGGTTTTCCAGTCTAGGGTTATGATCTTCATATTACCTCAGTTTCTTCAACTTCAGGTCTCCTCTAATATAATCTAAAGTTAGGTCTACCTCAATCCCACTTGCTCTATGCAATAATATTCAGTTTAACAGGAAATAATTCTTTTTTTCTTGACACCAGGAATGAGCTCATTGGGTCCTGGGGATCATCTTGGGTTAATGATAGTTTATAATAAGGTGGAAATGTCCAGAATTGAGCAGACTATGATTTTAGATAAGCAAATTCAGCTTTCTCTATTCTAAAACAGTGTTTAGTTATCTAATCATATGAAATTTGCACAAATAATAAGGTCTGACATAAACTATTTTAACAATATTCTCTATTCTATTTCTTAATTTTACACCAAGTAAATTAAATTTAAACAGCTGTAATTTAGAAAATACTTTATCAGCTATATTAATCTTCTAATTTTCTGCCATCAGTTAGTAACATAAAATAAGAACAAAGAACACCACGTGATACCAAAAAAAAAAAAATAAGCTTCTACATATACTTTCAAGAAAGGCCAATTACAGTAAAAATGGTCACATAAATATATTTCTAATAGCATAGAGAAATAAGGCTGATTTTCTGTAAAACTTTTTCATATTAGAATTCTTCTTGGATGCTCATCTGAACCCCTAAGAGCAAGATTAAAGCTTGTTAGTCTGCCAGTAAGCCTAAAAGTATGTTTTGGGAAATAAAATATTTTTAGGATAAAATATTCTATTTAGAAACTAAGACCGACTTCATTATTTATAATACATATTGATTAACATATAATCAATAATTTAATATCCTGAAAATATTTATCTCGGAATATGTTATAGCCGTACATCTTATGGCCAAAGGCAGATTATAAGGTGTGCTGTAGGAGATAAGCATTTATACACCTAATTGGATTTTGATCATATTTCTTTTATAGAGCTAATAATTTGTTATAGTGAACATATTCTGACATCATTAAAGTTATTAATAAGACTTGAGCCTTAACTAAAGTTAACAATTATGAACTGCAAAAATTATTTGAATTTCATCTGTTCTCAGTTAACAGGTAATTACTATTTCCAGATACTGATACTATGATTAAGGCAGAGTGTTTTTACTGAGGCTAAGCCATCATCATCTCATATAAATAGAACCTGATTCATGTACTTGCTAATTTGTCTTCCTGATGTGAACACTGGCCTGTGTTTGATCTTTAGCAAATAGATGTATCTCCTTATTTCTGCTAAAAATTAAATGTAAGATAACTTGACAGGTAGATAATGTTGCTAGCTTATACAACTCAATATCAGTTTTCTTCCTGATAAACAAGAATAGATCTTTTAAACATAGCATAAAAGTAGGCTTTAGTTATAACCATTCTATTGATCTTTGCCACACTGTTTCATTTCCCTGAGAAGATGGTGAAGTGTAGTGTAAGACAATGCATGGTATTAACTGATTCATCTTCAGCTTCTGATACCATAGACAGAAATCACATATCACCAGAGGAATCATTTTGGCAGCACAGTTTCCTTTAAAGTCGCTCTTGTAGTGGCACTTCTAAAATCAGAAGACAAAGGTGTAGAGTTTTGAAAGACTGATTTTTAAATGTAAATATTATAAAATTATAATTCCCAGCTTTCTTTCAAACTAATACTTATAAAACAAAATACGGTTTTTAGATCAATTGGTTGCAGGTCTTGCTGGCTTAGTAAACAGATAAACATCTTTTGTGTAGATGACATGTCACTTTCACGATCAAGAACTGGCCTTAAGAAGAAGCTGAACCTGTTGGATAATAACTGTCAGAATGAGCAGGCAGATAAAGTCACTTATTTTTTGTGGTATTACTCCTTCCTCTTCGTATAATGAAACCGACACACAAAAGGTATTTGCAAAAACTTTTAAAATAAAAAAGAAAGTTGCAATTTACCAAGTAATAATTTTGATCTACATACTTCTGGGCATTTTTCTCATTATTTAGAGAAAAACCTCATCAAAATGACTTTCACTGAAAATGTTACCAACTAGTCACCCTTCAGATTAAATTTTACTGTTAGGCCAAGAAGTGACATCAGAGGTATAAGATGTCACTCCTTTTTATCCCTCTTTTTAAACAAGTAATTTGGTATCCATCCATGAACAAAAGCACCTTATGAGAGTTGTAGGATCCAGCACCATATGCCAAGGGGCCTGGAAGGAGTCTTCCCCACTTGTGCATGTGGTAGTAAGTAGATAGACTTTAGTATGGACTGCAAAACCAACAGGAACTGGCAAACCTACCCCAAACTCTCTTAGCCATGGTTGAGGAAACCATGGAGAGGGCTGAGTTGAGCAGAAACACATGGATGAGAGAGAGTAGAAGTCCAGCTTTCCCAAAGGAAGAATCCAGCATGCCGACGGCCAAAATAAAAACAAAAACGAATTAGTTTGGATGCACCAGAGACAAAAGAATAACGTTGCCACTGCTGGTCCCCCAAGGCAAAGCTATATGGAGCTGAACCAGCGGCAGGGACCTTTCTTGTGGAGGGAAAGGAGAACAGGGAGTGAGTGCTCCGCTTCTCCATCTATGTGGGATGCTGCTAGAGAAACTTGTTTCTCTTTAGCAGAACCTGGGGTATTGAGGTGGGAACTCCATGATTTGCAGGGAGGGATGGAGGGAAATCAGGACAAAAACATCAAGGGGAATCAAAATGGATGCAGCTCTGGATGACCACACTCAGGACTTCAGCAGGAAGTCTGCTCATGAGGCTCTGGGGAGTACCTCACTTGAGGATACCCCCACCAGGGCCATGGGCACCCCCAATGCTACAAGTGCTAACCCCACACTTCCTCTCCCCAACTCAGCAGCTGGCTCTTGTGCATGCTTCTGAGTGTGGCAGCAAAAGTGAACTTCAGTAAATGATAAACAGAATACACTCAGAAAAATAGACCAGGGTCTGTGGGCAAGGGAGAAACCACAAAAATGAGCCACCTTTTTAAAAGTCAAGTTTCCAGCAGCCAGCATGGTGAGTTGTAAGAACCAGAGAAGGCATAACAGCTTACGAATTTGGCCACAAGAGAGAGCAAGAAGTGTGGAACAGGTGTATTCACGCAAGGTCAGAGAAAATCCCAGATATATCAGGACCAACACATTTCCCACCTAAAGGCACATAGTGAAGATTTGGGGAGGTATCTGCTACTTCAAATGCAAAGTCGTAGCATGAAACTACAAGGAACACGAAAAACAAATGAAACATGTTATCACCTAAAGATACCAACAATCCTCGAATAACTGAATTCAAAGGGATGGAATGTTGTGATCTAGCTGATCAATTCAAAATAGTTGTTCTGAGCAAACTCAACAAGCTACAAAAAAACAGAGAAGGATAATTCGATGAATCCAGGAAAACGTCACATGAGCAAAATGAAAAATTTAAGAAAGAGACAGAAATCACAAAAGAGAACCAAACAAATTCTGGAGCTGAAGAATTCAATGAATGACATGAAGGAAATGCAACAGAGAGCATCTATATCAGAAGAGACCAACTGGAAGATAAAATAAGTGAGTGACAGCTTAGGCACTTTGAAATAACTCAAACAGAGGAACAAAGAACAAAATAAAAAAGAGTGAAGAAAGCCCACATGATCAATGAGACCCTATCAAATGTACATATATTACAATAACTGGCATTCCAGAAGAAGAAGAGAGGGAGAAGCCAGAAAGTTTATTTACAGAAGCAATAGCTGATGGGGCACCTGAGTGGCTCAGTCAGCTGAGTGTCTGCCTTTGCCTTGGGTCATAATCCCGGAGTCCCGGAATGAGCCCCATATCAGGCTCTGTGGGGAGTCTGTTTCTCCCCTTCCCTCTGCCCCTCCCCATGATCATGCTCTCTCTCTCTCTCACACTCACTTTTTCTCTCAAATAAATAAATAAAATCTTTAAAAAATATATAAAGGAGCAATAGTTGAGAACTTCCCAAACCTGGGGAGAGACCTGTGCATTCAAATTCATGAAGCTAATAGATCAGCCTATTATCTCAAAGACACATTACAATGAAACTATCAAAAATCAAAGATAAAGAATTCTAAACACAACCAGAGAAAAACAATTGTAACCTACACAGGAACTCCCATCAGGCTATCAGTGGATTTCTTAGCAGAAACCCTATAGGCTAGGAGAGAGTGGAATGACATATTCAAAGTGTTGAAAGAAAAAAAAAAAAGACCAGCCAAGAATATTCTATACATCAAAGTTATACTTCAGATGTGAAGGAGAAATAAAGACATGCTCAAACAAATAAAAGCTTAGGGAGTTCATCACCACTAGACCTGCCTTGCAAGAAATGTGGAAACTTCCTCAAACAAAAAAAAGATGTTAATTAGTGACATGAAAAGATATGAAAGTATACGTCACACTGGTAAAGATAAATACACAGATTTGGGAAGCTCTAATTCTTAAAAACAATGGTGTTTTAATCACTTAACTAAAGTATAAAGGTTAAAGGAAAAGATATTAAAAATAGTTACTACAGTTTGTAAACAAACACACAATATAAAAGGAGCTCAACTGTGGGGTGCCTGGTGGCTCAGGTGGTTAAGTATCCCACTCTCGATTTCAGCTGGTCATGATCTCAGGGTCATGAGATCAAGCCCTTCTGTTGGCCTCTGTGCTCAACAGGGAGTCTGCTTGAGATTCTCTCTCTCCCTCTGCCTCTCCCTGCCTCTCAGGCACGCTCTCTCTTTCAAATCAATCGATCAATCGATCTTTTTTTTTTTTAAATGAAATTGTGACATCAAAAATATAAAAGGGGGAAGTAAAAGAGTGATAATCAAAAATATAAAAGGGGGAATTAAAAGGTTTGAGCTTTTGTATGTGATCCAAGTTAAGTTGCTATCAGCTTAAAACAGACTATATCTATAAGATATTTTGTGTAAGCCTCATGGAAACCACAAAGCAAAAACCTAGGGTAGATTCACAAAAGATAAAGAAAGGAGAAACAGAGTAAACCACCATGGAAAATCACAGAGGAAAAAGAAACAATGCAACTATAAAACAGCCAGAAAGCAACTAATACAATGGTATTAGTACATACCAATCTAGGTATCCCTTGCTGTTTGAAAACTCAAGTTCACATTATGTCACTTCACTTTTACAAAAGACCTACGTTAGCACCTATTTTTGTTAACCAAAAGCAATCCAAAGAGGATTTTCGCTTTTACGAAAAAACGCAAAAAGCAAAAATAGCACTCTGTGTTTGTTTTACAGTGAGCTACTGCAGAGGCAGCATGTACCCCAAGAACGGCACTGCCACGATCCTTCCCCAGGAACTACACTCAGCATTTCAGCACCTAGAGTCATAGCTTGGACTGTGCCTGTGAGCATCTGTGCTTTATTTCAACTGACTTTGCATATATTGGCAAGATGTATCCTAAAGTATCAGAAAAGAGGTTAGTTTTTAAGTCTGGGGATGCTCAAAAAATTGTGCATATACATTAATGATAACTGCTTTGCTTTACACCATTTTGGCTTAAAATATTTCACTGGAACACTCTACTTTCAGATAACAGGGGAAATCTGTGATTAGTCTAAATGTAAATGTATTGAATTCACCAATCAAAAAGCACAGAGTGGCTGGACAGATTAAAAAAAAAAAAGATCCAACTACATAGTATCTACAAGAGATTCACTTCAGATTTAAGGACACATACAGGCTCAAAGTGAAGGGATAAAAAAAGATATTTCAAGCAAGCGTAAACCAAAAGAAATCAGGAGTAGCTGTACTTAAGACAAATAGATGTTAAACCAAAAATGGTAAAAAGAAACAAGAAAGGTCATGATATAATGGTAAATAGGTCAATTCATCAAGAAGATATATCATAAATATATATGACAAATATAGATGGTCTTGGCAATGATTCTTGGATATGACATCCAAAGTATAAATAAAAGCTAAAATCAACAAGTAGGACTACATAAAACTCAAAAGCTTCTGCACAGCATAAATCAACAAAATGAAAAGGCAACCTACAGAATGAGAGGAAGTATTTGCAAACTACATATTGGATAAGTGGTTAACATCTAAAATATATAAAAAAAGAATTCATACAACTCAAATAAAAGGAAAACAATCTGATTTAAAAATGGGCAGAGGAACTCAACAGACATTTTTCCAAAGATGACATCTAAATGGCCAACAGGTACATGTTAAAATGCTTAACATCACTAATCATTAGGGAAATGCAAATCAAAACCACAGTGAAATATCACTTCACACCTGTTAGAATGGCTATCATCAAAAAGGCAAGAGATAACAAATGTTGATGAGGTTATGGAGAAAAGGGAACCCTCGTGCACTGTTGGTGGGAATGTAAATTGGTACAACCACTATGGAAAACAGTACAAAGGTTCTTTAAAAATTTAAAAATAGAATTACCATATGATCCAGCAATTCCACTTCTGGGCATTTATCTGAAGAAAACAAAAACTAATTCAAAAAGATATCTCCCTCCCTTGTTCATTGCAGCATTCTTTCCTTAGCCAACATATGGGAAACAAAGTACCCATCAACAGATGAATGGATAAAGATGCGGTGTACATACACATACACACAATGGAATATTAACAGCATATCATTCAGGGAAAGAAGGAAATCCTTCCATGATCAGAAAGTCTGTGATTCAAAATATTTAGGGTATGGAAATATATGCTTCTTTTCATACCTATGAATAATGTATAATGCTTACTTTATACCATATTCCCCTAATACCATTTATTATTTCACATATCTCTACTGGCAAATAGCCACAATAACCAACACAATGTTTATATTTTCTGTGTCTCTAGCAAGTGGAATGACAGCTAGCTTTCATTTGTTTCATTAATGTTTCTTTTAGTGAAGGGTCTGCTGGTGACAATTTCACTCAGTTTTTGACTAAATTTACTGCACCCCCATTCCTTTTTTTAAACATAAAGACAAAAATATCTACTTAAGTTTTCTTGAAATACTGTCGACGTACAAGTTACATTAGTTTCAGGTATACAACATAGTGATTTGACATTACACCTTCATTCTTGAAGGATATTTTTGCTGGGTTTAGAATTGTTAATTTGCAGTTATTTTCTTTCATGAATTTAAAGGTGTCATTCTACCAGGTATTGGCTTAAGTATGCCTTCCTAAATGTTTCTGTTCAGAAATTAGCTCTAGTCTGATATTTGCTACTTTGAATATAACCTATTTCTCTCTGCTGTTTTAAGATGTTTTGTCTTTGGCTTTTATAACTTTTAATGTAATATGCCTCAGTGAAGTTCCATTGTATGTATATAGTTTGGAGTTTGTAGCATTTCATTAGTTTGCAGCTTGATGTCTTTTGACAGTTTTGGAAAATTCTCAGCCATTTCTTCTCAAATACTGCTTATCCTAAATCTCTCTTTTTCTGGGACTGCAAATATAGACACTGTGAATCTTTTTATCCTATTCCTTAGGTCTTTTACCTGTACTTTCCATCCTGTTGTTTTTCACTGCTTCATTCAAGATGCTTTCTTCCAATCTTTCAGTTTTCTTTTTTCTGCTCTGCAGAGTTGGACCATAAGCCTTCATTAAGTTCGATTTCAGTTAATGAACTTTTTAGTTCAATACCTTCTTTTAAATTTTTAAGAGTTTCTAATTATGACCTGAAATTATCAGTATCATCTTTTATTTTCATGAAAAAATTAAGCAGAGTAATGTTAAAATCTGCATCTCAAAACTCCATTGTCTTGATCCTCTGTGAATCTGTTCCTACTGACTGTTGTTTCTCTTGTCCTCTTCTTTCTCATGGTTCTTCAACTTACCTTGTTTTGTCATATGCCTGGCTATTTTAAATGGATATCATATAGAAACAACTGTAAAGATAATTTGGGATAATGCTACCTTCTTCCAGAAAGGATTTATATTTGCTTTGGTAATTGGCTAGATGCACCAGCAATCCTGAATTATCTTAATTCAATCAGGAATCAAGATGATTCAAATCCAGGCTTTGTTCTGTAGAGGTGCCTGTCTATTTCTGGCTCATCCTTACTTTTAGGGAATAATCTGTTAAGATCCCAACCTAAAGCCTGCTGTTTTATCAGAGTCTTCTTTCCTTGATTGGCCCTGAATTCTAGATTTTATCCCCACAGCTCCATGAGTCTCTCAAAAGCTCTACCCAGATTCTTAGTCCTTCAGTGACCTCTTTAAGAATTGGCAGACAGATGCTACTACTGGAATCATCTCTAGGGAAAAACTGGCTCCAAATGTTGAGCTCACCATTTTTTCCTGGAACTGGGATCCATACTTCTCCACTGCCTGAATAACTATCTGATGCCTTCAAACATATGCCTTAATATTTTGACCAGCTTTTAAAAATCTGTTCTCAGAAGGAGGGTGAGTTCAAATAAGCTAGTTCCATCATTTTATCTTCATCCCATAAGTTTCAATAAGTGATTTTATATTTTCAACTGTGATCTCCCTTTTTTACTGTGAATCACTGAGGCATTCTAAAGTACTTTTTTATAATAAAATAGCCACAACATTTTGTGAAGTCTATAAAATGGTTTCATATCCATTATATCACAACTACATTCTTAGATGATAGTTGACTTCTTATCATCATTCTTATATACTAACAGAGGGGGAAATTGGGCTTGAAGGGACCTTTTATCATACAGAGCATAAAAAACCATTAATCCCTATTTGATTTTACTGTATTTTTTAATTTGTTTTCATGTTTATCTTCTGACATCTCCCTCTAGAAATACAAGCTCTTTGAGTACAGGAGCCTTGATTTTCTTTTCCACTGCTCTATTCACATGCCTTAGAACAGTATCCAGCATGTGCTGCATGGTCAGCATTACTTTTTGAATTGACAAAAGTTAGAAAGAATGAATGGGGTGCCTGGGTGGCTCAGTTGGTTAAGCATCTGACTCTTGGTTTTGGTTCAGGTCACAATCTCATGGGTCGTGAGACTGAGCCCCACAATGGGCTCTGCGCTCAGCAGGGAGCCTACTTGAAGATTCTCGCCCTCTGCTCCTCCCCTCACTCATGCGAGCAAACATGTGCACTCTCTCTCTCTCAAATAAATAAATCTTAAAAAAATGAATGATATGAAGATGATCATTATGCTCTTTTGTGCTGCAATTCTGAGTAAAAAATATTTTACATTTATACAGTACTATGTAGTATAAAGTGATTTTTAAATTCTGTATGCCATTTCTTCTTCTTTCTTTCTTTCTTTCTTTCTTTCTTTCTTTCTTTCTTTCTTTCTTCTTTCTTTCAAGATTTTATTTGTCAGAGAGAGAGAGACACAAGCAGGGGGAGCGGCAGGCAGATCAGGCAGAGGGAAAGCAGACTCCCTGCGGAGCAAGGAGCCTGATGCGGGACTCAATCCCAGGACCCTGGGATCATGACCCAAGTCAAAGGCAGCTGCTTAACCGACTGAGCCACCCAGGCATCCCTGTATGCCATTTCTATTTGTCACAATTCTCGGCAGATTTTATCATCTTCCTCACTTTAGAGTCACAGTGAAGTTAAGGGACTTATTCAGTCACAGAGCCAGTAAATGGTAGAGCTGGCACTCTGAATCTCATTCTCTTACTTCAGCTAGAATAAGCTAGGGCTATTTCCACTAGGTACGGTTGACTCCTTATATTTCAATGACTTCCCTTGGTTATTCACAGGATTGCACACCTGTGGGCATTCAATATGTATGTCAGGTATCTAATGTTTAATTTATAATGAAATATCTGATTGAAAAGAAAGCTGTAGACTTTAGTTGGGTATTGAAATTTGTGGGTGTAGAGCACAGACAATATTTAAATTAGTAGGGAAATACATGACAGTTGGTCACTGGAGGCTCAACAATGGTTAAATAGAGATCAGAGTGCCTGCATTCCATATACATGAACACCTCACTGAAAATAAATAAAATGTTATCTAAACCAGCTTCTAAGACCACAGAGAGCACAGCTGAATGCATATGAAGCAAAAATAGTATTAGTGAGTTTTAGGAAAATGAGGCATCCTTTTCTTTGTTAAAAATCTAGTTATGGAGCCCCTGGGTGGCTCAGTCAGTTAAGCAGCTGCATTCAGCTCGGGTCATGACTCAGGGTCCTGGGATGGAGCCCCACATCAGGCTTCCTGCTCAGTGAGGAGTCTGCTTCTCCTCCCTCTGACCCTTCTCCCTGCTTGTGCTCTCTCTCTCTGTCTCAAGTAAATAAATATAATAAAAAAAAAGTTGAAAATGAATTAGCACACATTTACTGGAAACATTAAAACTAAGGAATAAACAGCTGATGTTGTGTAATATGACAGATAACACTATACAAAAGAAAGATTAAAATGTTTAAAATCAAGATCTTGCAGACACAGAATCAAGGGGACTACAAAGGACAAATCACTGCTGAGGGAAATTGGACAGATGGCTAGGCTAAATAACTGGGTATTTGTTCTTGAGTGATTTTTGACTAAATAAATAAGGAATAAAGCAATGCATTCAAGCTTAGCAGATTAAATTTTAAAAATAAAACAGCTTTCTAACATCAGAGCTAATGTGTTAAAAGACTGTACAGATATTTTACAAAATACTACACTACAAAAGATGTAGAATTATTAAATCTGATACGTGGGAACACAAATTTCCTTAAAAAGGATATTTTAAATCTTGGAATGGAACTACCTAATAAAGTAAGACAAAGGGGGGGGGATGGTTTCAAATGTTTAAATCTAAGAAGGAAATAATACTGCATATTATAATGGGTAGCCAATTAAGGATGAAGGCTTTTATTTATTTGTTTATTTCTTTTAAAGATTTTATTTATCTCTTTTAAAGAGAGAGACAGCATGAGTGGGAGGGGCAGAAAGAGAGAGAGAGAGAATGTCAAACAGACTCCATGCTGAGCAAGGAGCCCAATGTGGTGCTCCATCCCAGGACCCTGAGATCATGACCTGAGCTGAAACCAAGAGTTGGACACCTGACTGACTGCACTACCCTGCCACCTCAGGATGAAAGCTTTTAGAAAGAGCAATCTAGGCAAGGAACCACAGAGGAAAGAAAGAAGGGAATATAACAGTTCTCTCCCTGAGTGTGGTAAGACCTGGTATTACCTGTGCTTTACATTAGGGACCTCAAAGCATTGGGAGAGCCAGGACCTCTGAGAAAGGGGCCTGAGAAAATAGATGCTTAGGTCTGGCTCTGGTCCAGACCATGAAGGTGGTGTGAACTTGATAAGTGGGTGTCTTACATAAACCAGCTATTCACTAGGGAGGAAAGCAGAGAGATTATTAGGAAAAGGACATAGACACCTCCACAAAATGTGCCTCTGACTGGAGTATCTCACTTGTTGGGTGTCCCAGAAACCCATGAGCAAACCTAATACGGGTACAGATCTATCTGAGGACACAAAAATTAGAGTAAAGAAATGCTTATGGTGAGATTCAGAGAAGAGGGAAAGGATAGAAGAAGAGGGAATTAAATCATAATATATTTGATCATAAATGTTGTGATTTATGTTTATTTATTTATTTATTTTAAAGATTTTATTTATTTGTCAGAGGGAGAGACAGAGTGAGTGCACAAGCAGGGGGAGCAGCAAGAAGAGGGAGGAGCAGGCTCCCTGCTGAGTAAGGACGCTGATGGGGGACTCGACCCCAAGACCCTGGGATCATGACCTGAGCCAAAGGCAGACGATGAACAGACTGAGCCACCGAGGCATCCCTGCGATTTATGTTTAAAGAAGGGGAATGTGTATTGGAGTCATACGGCTTGAGTTTGTGGACTGGCTTTACCACTTACTAGCCATGGAGCAAGTTACAAGCATTCTCTGTGCCTTAGTTTCCTATCCTCCCTATAGTACAGAGATAATAACAGCATAAACTTCATAGAGTTAATGAGGATTAAGAGAGTTAAAATATGTAAAGTACTTAGAACATTGCCTGTGATCCCTTCTTCATTTCAGCTACTTGAACTTTTTATTCCCACCTTCGCCAAAGGATTGACAACAACAACAAAAAAGATGAAATTAGAGCTAATTTATTTTACTTCTTGTCAATAACATGTGGCAAAAGGTTTGATGAATTTCAACCTAAGTAAGACTTAAGGAGTGCTCTAAGTCTTCACTTGACTACCTCATATTGTGCTCATATTATCACTGTCCACCATTTCCATAAATAATTTAGACTGGGTTGCCTAACATTTTTGGAAAAAAAATATTTGAAGTAGAAAACTAACAGATGGGTAGGGCTATTTTGAATAAACACAAGGGGAAAAAGGATTCAAAAGCTGCTATACTTATGGCACAAATAAATTCAGATTAGAGAGAAGTCAAAATACAACACAAGACTGTTATGCTTACAAATGGATTTAAAACACAATTAAAACCCTTAAATAAATACTATATTAAATATAAAAATAAAATACAGAAAACCTAAGCAGTTTTGCTAAAGCATGTAACAATAAAAAAAACCCCAAAACCAAAAGGATAAAAGTTGAAATGACTTCTAATTACATACAGTCAGAACATTTTCAAATACATACAAAGCAAAACAGAAGCTGAAGTCAAGCATCTATTATGTCAAAGAATAAGGAAGAAAACAGAACTGAAATATTTAATACTATTCATTTTTCCTAAAATGTAATCTAAAATTAGGGGAAAAGTACTTATTTTTAAAGAAGGAAACTATAAAACCTGAACTTTAAATATTCAGTTGACTTTTACTAAATACTGTAACCTTTATATAATTCAACTTGAATGGAAAGTTAGAGAATAAATGGTTCAGGAAAGAGGATCCATACCAATGTACTAGTGATATTCATAAGAGGAAACTCAACAGAGCTGTGTAAAGACCATGAAAAGCACTCTGGGCTCCCATTGTGTCAAGGGTAGAAGGCAAAGTAGTTACTCCAGACAAGTTTTGGTGAGTAGCCTGACTTTATCTTGGCTATGATACTTGCAAACATAATTATGATACCTATTTCAGAATACTCAAAGGAAAGGACTGCATAATGGAATGTATTTGCAAGGCACAGATCTTGCTATGCTAATACAATAGCTTTTTTGAGATAACAGAGAATGGATAAAAGGAGCTGGGCAGATAACATTTATCTACATTTTAACAATGCTTTCAACCCTGTGCTGCATATCAGCATGCTGAGAAATTAAGAGATGAACCGTATAAATGATGTGATAGAATGAATTACTAGAGGCTTATAGATTGGAAATACAGGATTATTACTCTTTCAGATGCAGAAATATATACACATACACATACAGATGTATCTCAGGTTTCAGTTTGTAGCTAGACTAATTATATGAAATAAAGTAAATGCAGCTTATACGTTAATCATTTTCAGTTAATTTGATAGCACTCAAGTATTTACACAACATATCAGAAAAAAATTTTGGAAGCAAACAACAGGAATGAAATCAGTGTCATATACGTTCTTTTCCTAGTAGAATTTTTCTTCAACATTTATGGTAATAATACTCCTATGATTTTGGATACACACAAAATTCAGTGAGCTTAGGTAAAGACTTGATAAATCCACTAGCAAATATTGATAGTATTTTGAAATTCCTTGTTTTCTTTTTGAACTGCTGTAATTCTTTAGTGAAATAGCCTAATGGATGAGGTCTTATCTTACAAAAGAGACATAACAAAGTTCGGTTACACTTTGAGTGAGGTTATTTAAAATCAACTGTAAACTTAAGATAACTAATTTAAGCATGGATTTAAGAGAGCGAAGGGTAAACTGGTCATTCATTCATTCATTCATTCCATAATTAAGAAACTGAGTATTTATTACATGCCAAGCATCCTGGATACTAAATCCTTCACAGTCCTAGAGTTTATACTCTTGTCAGGATGACAGACTTATAAAGATGCTAATTAAAACAGCTATAATTAGAGGGATGTGCTTTTCAAACACTTCTCAGGTACTGAAATGAAAAAGGTTACTGTATATCACAGACTAAGTGCAAGGTCAGTTTGACTTCCTGAATGTTTAAAGGAAAGAAATACTTTCAAAAGAATTGCAATATAATGTTAAAGTTACTTAAGAAATTTTTAGTATCTTTTAAAATGTTTAGAAGTGATTTAATGGAAAAAAAGAGATTATTATAAATATCAGTTATCACTATGTAAATGAGGGGTTCCACAGTATTTAAAAAGTTTGTCTTATTAGGGCAATCATTCATATTATATATTTTTCACAATAATAAATCACCTAGCAATTTCAATATCTGTGGTTACCCCATCAGTGCCATCCTTTTTCAACTGCTCATGACTCCAATTAAGATTTGAATTAATAGGATTAGTATAACTATTACAACATACATTCACTCCGTTGGTTGATAATAAGTACCACAGTTGTAATTTACAGTACCACAGTGTTTTATAAGGGCTATTATGTTATTAATTAGTTACATTGATCATAATACCACATAACACTGCAGTACTAAAATATTCTAATTTGCTTAGGCTACTTTGCATCTAGTACTGTATCTATTTTTCTGTGAGTGACCATAAACATCACTGAAATCAGATAGATTGTTTCCACTAACAATGCCAAAATGTGCACTTCAGAAGGCCAAAGGAAGAGAATTCTGCTGAGAATTCTTGCCATGGGAATGCACTTGTTTTCCTACTATGCCATAAAATTAGTTGATCTAGGACAAAAGCATAAAGTCAGGACTTATGGGGGTCAAAATGGGTAAGAACACTATCCACTTTATGTATAAATTAGTCCAAATTTAGTTTGAATCTACTTATTTGTAAGGCTCTGCCACCTAAATCTAGTTTTTGTTGTTGTTGGTTACTTGTTTGGGACCCTGGCCCTAACAGAATGCTGCTTTTAAGCATTCCAAGCTATCACACGCAAACATTTTAGATCTGACGGGATCTCAGCCTCCACTGTAAGTTGGGAGTGCAATAATTTTTTTTCCTCGTTGTCACAGTAAATGATATGTACTAAGATAAAAATTACAGTTTTCAGATTTAGACAATAGCACTCAAAGCCAATATTTTTGGAACACATCAGGCTTCAGTTTCTTGAAAGCTCACAGAGGAAATAGTTACCCTGCTAATTAGCCAGTAAAGTGACATGATTGTCAGTCCAAGTGGATCATCAACTTAACTCACTGAGAAAGATTTGCCTGGATCTTGCTTTAAGCACTGTATTTACAACAGTATATCTAAGGCCTTTGTGAAGGAAAAATGTACAATATTCACTCACATAAATCATAACAAACTAAAGGAGAAATAAACATTTGTTAGGGGAGATAGAAATGTATTAGACTTCTTTGTGTAATATTTCTGGGTGGTGGCTTCAATGTTATTAACGGAAAATATTTATAAAAATTCTGACATGAATTTCTTAATTTGAATTACGATAATTTCTGACATTTCAAATTTTATTGTTCCCTTTTAACAGCTTTTTAAAGTATTGTTGACAAGGGTACTTTTCTTCATTACTGCTAAAATATTTCAAAATGTACACATAAATTCAATGCATTTCTATGACTGATTTTGATAATCTGTTAACTTTATAGTTCAAAGTCAGAAGGAAACAAACCAGCACCAGCTCTACTTCATAATTTTACACCTTCCCAGTTTCCCCAAAATATATACTAGGATGCTCATAGACTAATCTTATGCTAGCAAACACTAATTAACATCCGAGACACTGACTATAGTGTGATCTTATGTCTGAGTTTAGGCTCATGAAGCAGCATGAGGGCTCCCCCAAGGCATTTGATCAGAATCTATGGTTTACCCAGGAAATGACGATCCCGCCAAACAGTGGTTCCCCAGCAGAACGACTACTTGGAAACAAAATGAACACAGGCCTTTACCTTCCTCCTTTCTTCTCTTTGCTTCTTCTTCAGTTCTTTCTTTTGCTTTCAATGCTTCATCAGCTTTTGCTGAAACAAAAACAATGGAATTTCTGTACTTATGTCTGTATCATAAAACATTGAATATATTGGGGAAAGGGAAAAGAAGTTCACTGCATAGTTTTTGTGACTAGAAGAAAAAAACAGAATGGCTGAAAATCTGTAATATACCTTTTACATTTATTCAGAATATTTAAAATGTCTATTTAGAATCCCTGAAGCTTAGTTCAAGATAATCTCTGTACAAAAAAGAAAATGAATTTAAGCAATATAAAGTTTATATGATGGTATATGAATTGGGAATAACTGATGGTCATTAAAGGTCATCTGATTTTGTCAGTGCAATGCATCTATTTTAAACTTTGGGCGAAAGTTCTTAAGCTACAATTCACATTTTAAATGTAAGAAGCTTGCAATATCTTTGGAACAGTATAAATTAGGTAGCATATTATTTTTTTCATTGCATATCATAGTAGCAGTTCTTTATTCATGTTATGACAGCATTTGGTAAAAAGAATCTTTTTCCCTCTAGAAACCTCTTCCCTTATTACTTAATTATCTACTAGTTGCTCAACTGCAGGGGTTTTCAAACACTTTACTACAGATGTTAAAGAAGATTAAAAATATACAGCACAGTAACAAGGGACTATCAATATACTCTGTAAATTAATTAAATTTCTGTTCTAGCACATCATTTATTCCAAAGCATTAATGTCTCAAAGGAGCGATTCTCCTTTATTGCCAGCTCACTGCCTGATGAGTGAACTAAGTGAAAATAAGTCTCTAATAGCATTATAGTTGATGAAATATTAAGTTAAAAAAGTATTGCCTCGTCAAAAGAAAAAGAATCAAACTGTGCCAGCATTAAACTTTGGATGAGCCTTTATTATAATGATAACAGCAATGTAAACCGTGATTTAAAAAATAAACATGCTCTTCAGTTTTTTTGCTGCATATATGTTTCCTGTGCAAAATCAACATATTCTTTAGAAGTATAAAACCTGGCTTAAAAGGGGAATTAAAAAAATACACACCACATACATAACTATTTTTCTTCAAAGTTTTATTTTTCTTCACCATCAATATTGACACTTTCTTAAAATATAAAACTTATATAATAGTACTGTGAAGTGCTATATCCAATTTCATAGACATCTGTTTCCATTTACAAGCTTTAATACACACTTAGACTGCATTTAAAGTCATGAAATATTAAAACTTTTATGCCACTCTGTATCATTGCAAGAATCTATTAAATTAGATAATAAAAACAAACCACCAGTAACTCTAAAGACTTTTACTTCATTTACACTTTATTCTCCCTGGTAGAAGGACAAGGATAATAGAAATTCCATTTAAATTCAATTTTAGTTATATGTGTAATTGTAGATATACCCCTTGAGTCATGTAAAATGCTCAGCTTATGTTTCTTTCAAATTATCCCGCTCAGATTCACATTCTACTCCTTACAACCATCTTCAATATGTATTAGCCGAGCTCATTAGACTGAAATTTAATAATGCAAACATCAGGTGGATTTCAAGAACCTCCATTAACAACGTAAGATGGATTGCTTATATATAGCTCTTGGGCCAACTGGGCACAATTTAAATTCAATAAACTACCCTGCCTAAATCTGATTTATCTATTTCACTATGCCAGTTTGTCCTTTCTTACTGATTTGTTGCTATACATGGACAATTCATTGGAATATTGTTTTATATGTTTTTTTTAAAACTGCAAATGGCTCTTGTGCTGTGGTTAAATATTTTATGTAATGGAGCTTCATGCTGTCAATCAAGATTTCCGTGTGTGTGTGTGTGTGTGTGTGTGTGTGTGTAAATAAAAAACACCTCTTTGAATTATGTCAAAATAGCACAGATAATAATTTAAAAAGCACACATTTGAAAATTTCATCAATAATCAACATGCTCTCTACAAAGAATCTGAATAAATTCAAAGAAAATCCATTTATTCAAACTGAGTCATTAGGATAAATCCCGCATCAATTATTAAGGGAATTTGGAAGAAACTTTTTTTTTCTTTCCAAACGCTTTCTGATATTATTTAAATGTGAACAGGGAAACATGTATAGTCATTCATACATGATTTAGTTTATCCTAAATTTTTTTATATTCTCTAAAAGACGGCAATCCCACTTTACAGATGGGAATACTGAATCTCATTAGATATACAACATAATTTGATATCAAAGAACACTAATGGTAAGTGGTAAGATGTATTCTTATGATTTATGATCATTCCCTTTGGACTTTACAGAAGGATCTATTATAGAGCACACCATTTACCAAAAATACTTACATCTTCCACTAACCTTATATACAACTTCCAATCCCTTGGCTCTTCCAAATTCCCCCAGACTGGACAGTCCTCTCCAGGCTCTGCTTCCTTTCTTACCCAACCTGAACCCCAAGACAACCATTTCAATTCCACACATATTAACATCCTCATTACCCTGATTCCTTTGTTGTTTTGCTAAACTGCTATCAACACATCTAATCATTTTTTTTCTATTTTTGTTTCATAGCCTTCCTACAAAACAGTATCTAAATGTTATCAGCTCTACGAAAATACCAATGATTTAGAAGTTAACATGGATCCTTCCATGTTGCTCATCTTTCATCAACATCCAGAGTTGGTTTCCATTCTCATTCTGACAATTTACTATGCTTTCTCCACAACAAGTGCTAAGAACTTCACATCAGCTTCCCTGACTCTCATATTCTTTCAGCCTCACTCCCATTTACCTCCAAACTTTTATGTTCATCAATCCTTACTTTTCCTTGTTTCAGAAAGCAAATCCATTTACTTGTGCTTTAGAACCTAAACCTTTCCAAATCCTTTAGGGTTTTTTCTGTTTCTTAAGATTCAAACTCACTCACTCTTTATTCTCAGACTATAAATATATTCAAAGTCTGACAAATCCTGTACAATATTTACTCTTCCAATCAAGTTACTGCTTTCTCTTGTTCCTGTTAGATTTTGCCCCCACAGCTTTTGCAAAATGGCTCCCAAAAATTCTATAACAGCCAAATCTACCGGTTATCTCAGTTTTATCCTTATATTCTCCCCTTTTTAAAAAACTGCTAACCTGGGGCGCCTGGGTGGCTCAGTCGGTTAAGTGTCTGCCTTCAGCTCAGGTTATGATCTCAGGATCCTGGCATTGAGTCCCCACATCAGGTTCCCTGCTCAGCTGGGAGTCTGCTTCTCCCTTTGCCCCTTCCCCTGCTCGTGCTCCCCCACCTCAAATAAACAAAATCTTTTAAAAAAAAACCCAAACTGCTAATCAACCACATCTTTGTCAAAAATCTTTGTCAACCTTTTTTGGCCGTGGTCTCTTTTACCCACTTTTTACTTCTTGGAGTTCTGTTTTTAGGCAGTCTATAGAATGTCTAAAATGTAACCCATATGTCTGTCATACATAGCTCCATTTCTGGCCCCTCTCCTGATTATCAGAACTCTTTTTCCAATTACTTCCACATAGATACCTCCACATAGATATTTCAAAATCATGTCCGTGTCTGAACTCATAACCTTGCCCTCAAACCTGGTCCTCTTCCCTTGGTATTTCCAATTTTCTCTCAGGTTGGAAATCTTTGTGACTCTCCTCTCCAAATCTTATCCTTCTGCTCAGAATTGATCCAGTCCTTTCCATTTTCATTGCCAATAATAACTTTTGGGTCCTTATGTCTTTTTACTTTGAATAACAAGGGAGTTCCTGTTTGATCTCTGTACTATTAATCCTGTTCCCTTCAGTGAAGCCTCTCTATTGCCACCACAGCAAGGAATATGTTCCTTGTTTTGTATCCCTAGCAATAAGCACAGTATCTAGAACACAGAGATGTTCAATAATTGTTAAGTGAATGAATGTACCATTCTAAAACACATAATATGATCATGTCACTTCCCCTGCTAAAACTACCTCTGAAGGTGCCCTGTTGCATATATATAACAAATCCCATTTCCTTATCATACCATCTAGAGCCTTTCACTGTCTGATCTCAATGTAACTTTCTAGCCTCATCATTCATCACTCCTCCTTCACTGCCTCAGGGATGCATGGCTTTGCAGGGCCACACTGCCTTCTGTTTGTATTGTCAGGCTTTTGTTCTTGCTGGTGTGCCCACCTCACTTTCTTGCTGAGAAAATCTTATCAGAAAGTTTTAGAAACGTCACTCTCTTCTATGAAACCTTCTCTGATCAATACCCCTTGTTTCCACAGGGATCCGATTGTTTCCTCCTTTCTTCTTAAGCATTTTAATACCTTCCTTTAGGAAGGTCCAGTACTTTGTTCCTTCATTAGAGGAAATCGCCAACTCCTTGAGAGGATGGCAAATAGTAGGCATTCTCTTCTTCGGAAGTCTTCAGACTACATTTTCTAGTCTCCCTTGAAGTTCAGTGTTGCTATTCATTTACCCGAGTTCAAGCCAAGGAAAGTGAGCATAAGTAATGTGTATCATGCTTCCATACCCAGTCTATAAAAAGCTCCCACGCAATCCTCTTTCTCTTTCTCTATCCAAACGCCGGGACAGAGGACCCACAGAGCATGAACCCCAAGATAAAAGAATCTGGGTCACTGAATTTCTGTAGAAAGTAGTGCTTTCCTGACAACTTGCATTACACTGTGATATGAGCAAAAAACAAGTTTATATTGCCTTAAAGGAGCTGAAATCTTGGAATTGTTTATTACAGCAGTTTGTGCACCTTGCCTAATACATGAAATGTTTGATGAATGTTTCCTAAGCAGATAGTTAAAAGGATTTTGAAAGTCAACACAAATATTATGCCGTTCCTTCTAAAGTGAAGTCTCCTTTCAGAAAAGAAAATCCTCTATGCTGTTCATTTGAATGACGAAGATCAGAAAAGCAGCTGCAGAGGTGGTGTGGAGCTAAACAGAGGAACTATTCAGTACGTGTAGTTAAAAAGATATTACCAGAATTTATTCTCATCTTTACTAATTCCATAAAAAAAATCCATAGGGATATAGCTTTTTAGATCATTGTAGATGTTTACTTAAGTTAGATTTTAAATGATCTGGGGAGGTAGTTTATATACCCTATGAGAGGAAACCAGTTGACTCAAGAATTGAAAAAGACTGACAGGGTATCACTTGTCCCCTACTTTCAGAAAGGACTATATTAACATTCCCAGAGAAAATCTTTTTGTAAGGGTTTAACAACCCTCATTTGGAAGTTCTTTCCTATATGTAGCCCAATCTCTGACGCTGCACCATCATGAGTAGACCAGAAATGTCAAGGAATTCTTAAAAACAGAAAGCAGATGGGACCAGATCTATGGAAAAATGATTAGAAGAAATCACAGCCCAATCATATTCAGAAGCTTACAGAAGCGTGGAAGAAGTTCCAGGGATGCTTTAATTTTAAAGTCAATGGAGACCAAACATAGGTGGTAGGACTGAGGCAACTGTCAAACAGGGAATTATGATTAAAGCAGCTGAACAACGGCAACGCCACCTCAATGTGATAAGTAGGGGTACAGGTAGTGTTTGACCACAGGTTAAAACAATGAGTGTGGGAGGTGCCAGGCCCAGTGAGGCAAGAGCCAGTTAACGACTAGCCCCTACAAAAGGGATGACAAGCTACTAATATGTCATTACCAGCAATACATCTTACCCCCGACACAATCAATGGACACTGGGTATAAGGAGCTGAAATGGCAGGATTACAGGTACTGTCAAATATAAAGATGAACGGCCAACCTAGAATTACCAGACATTCGAGGAAAATCAATCCCTTGAGAGATAAAACAAGCAAAAAACAATACAACGATAACACTCTAAAAAAAACTACACAAAGGAATTAGAGTTAATAAAGCAAAAAAAATGTTTTTGGAATCAGTGTACATAATAACCTTAAAGTGATCTCAGAAGATATTTGATTGCATCTTGGAAAATTAAATTTTGATCATCAAATTAGAACTCCATACATAAACTGAAGCACAGAATGGATACAGCTGAAGACTAAATGAGTGTTAGAGGAGACCTTACTAAGGAATTTTCCCTGAATGTAGTAGAAAAGAACAAAGAGATACACACATAAGAGAGAAGTTAGGAGATGACATCATCATCATCATCAAGGTTAACATTTCTTGAAGGTTTACTATGAGCCTTTGTGTTTATATATGTGCGTGTGTTTCACTTAATTCTCAAATTGGCTCTATCCTCCTTTTACAGATCAGGAAACTGAAGCACAGAGAAGTAAAATAACTTTTTCATGGTCATAGAATTAAAAGCATAGAAGAAAGACCCATATATTCCAACATCTATCTAAGAAGATATTGTGAAATACTATAAAGCTATTAAAAGAATGAGATCTTTCTTAATATCCAAGACAGATATTACGTAAAAAAGGCAGGCCGTAAAACAATATATAGCATGATTCCATTTACTAAATAAAATAAAATACATGAAAATGTAAGTAAATGCACAAAAGGAGACAGGAACTACGCATGAAAAACTCCTAATTTATTTGTCTAAGCTCAAATGTGGCAGAGCAGAGTTTCTATCCAAATCCAACAGGTTCTTTACATTATTATATTATCTTTATTTAAAAAATACATATGTACTCTATTATTCCTTCTATAAAGAAAATTAGTCTCTTAAGATACTAACGTTTTGTGATTTTTGTGATACTCTACTATAAATTTTGAAGCCCAGAGAGAAATGTTTCAATAAGCTGTAAATAAGACATCTAGCAAAATGTGTATTTCTGCTTATTTCAGTTTTTTATAATTCTTTGTGCTTTTCACAGTAACACTAAGAAAAGGACCAAGACACGAGGGCATTTCGTAGGTATTGCTGTGTCAAAATATTTATGCAATGGTTGTAAAACAGGATAATCTGTACTCAGGACACTATTATTATATTCAGGATTGCCTATCCCATCCTTCCTATGTGTATGGACTTTATTGGATTAGTCATCAAAACACATTTAAGAAAATTTTCTGGTATTCTTTCCTACTACATTTATCATCAATGGCACATGTCTATTCAGTTTAAATGTTGTTATACACTTTTTAAAAAAGTATGAAGAAAAGAGATAGAATATAAACGATAAGGTTTCATTTCCCAAAGAATTTGGAGTATTTTATCTAGGTAAGTTATTACCATGCATATTTTATTGATGAAGAAATAAAGAGCCCAAGAAAGCTAAATAATTAGCCAGAGGTCAGAATAATGAAGATACAGAACCTGTGAATTCTAGTTTAATGTTTTTTAAAACCTATTTCTTGGCTATTTATTTACTTGGAAGCAAACATTAAGCAAAATCTGAGAATAACAGATTGCTTCCATGAACAAGTTACTGTTTATGAAGAAACTTCCATCTGAAGATACTGTATTAAAAAATCACATGGAAAATCTGAAGAGGCCTCTTGCTTTGTGATAAGTATTATTACATGCTTATTTGTTTTGTATATTTAAGGTGGCATTAGAAAATCTACCTAGAGAGCTTCTTGTCACAGCACTATGTTGAATCCCAAAAGCCTCTGTGTCTACAGGGAATTTCTGAGCTCTCTTCCCCCTACAGTTTTCCAAAATACAGGAGCTCATTTACAGTAGTACAGTGAGCAGGGTTCTTTTAAGTGTAATTCCGATTCTGAAGTATTACACCACCATACTTCAACAGTAACCCTGTCTCTGAAAAATACCACTACAGTGAACTATGGATCTAAGTGAGAAAATGCCTGAATAAAGGCATTACTAATTTTCATGCTATGTGTCTGTGAGAGCAACAATTAGCAAAGACCAAAAGTGATATTTGCATTTAGGATTTAATTTCCTTGAACTTTCACGTTGAGGGCTAAGGCAGTTTTCGCCTTAACCCAGAGAAGAAAAATCAATTGATTTTGCAGTCTTAGCTCAGCTATGCCAGGGTCTCTTTCGAGAATTTGCTGAAAAGGAGAGAGTAATAAGTGTCTGCAGGAAGAGGTAACAAAGGTGTAAATACTGAGTAAGTTTACCAAATCTAGCAGCCTATCTGGACACACTAAGTATGTCCAACAGTTTGTGGTATTTTTAAGGCTTTAGCAAGAAAAGTGTCATTGTTATTAAGAGTCTAAAACACACATAGTGGTCTGTGTTATACGGGAAGAAATTTATAAAGATATGTGACAAGTGGTATAATTTTGGATCAAGGATGGTGTACGTGCTTCAAAGTAGATAATTATAGATTTAACAACTTGGTCGATAAAATCATGAAAATTTTGAATTCAAGGAAGTGAAGTTAATAGACAAGCCTGATCTTTCTTTACACGTTTAAAAACAGCAAACCCCAGAGATTTCTAAAGGTCTAGATGTGAACTTAAAAATAACAAGAATGAGAAAAAAATTTAGAGAATATGAAACTTGTATTAGATAAGAAACAGTTAAGGATGACTTTCAGAGAGAAAAAAAATATATAATATGAAAAATGTAATGTTAAAAAAATCCTAATAGCCATGATCTTTAAGGCTTTTTCAGATATTTTTGTGAGGTTTTACCTATAGTTTTTGCACTTATCTAGATCTCAGCACAGTGGAAAACCTAAAAACTCGCTAGTAACACTAACCAATTCATTTATCAATTTACATATGAATGTGGCTGCTGCTTCTGCATATTTACAGATATATAAGGATGATCATAATATTAGCTCGCCCTGGTGCCTCTGTATCGTTCTTTGCACACATGGCATAGAGGTGAGATCTATTCATTGTAAGTTCTTATTCCTTACCAAACTCGTGCAATTAATAAATACTAGCAATACAAATGTACACCCAAAAATGTTTAATCATATGTAATGTTTGAAATGATTATTCTGAATCTACCTCAAACACCATAAGGGTCAAGTCACTATAACTGAAAAACTATTTTACAGACATAAAATTGCACAGACAATGCAAAAAGGAAAAAAAAAGCCATTGTTCATTTTTAATAAATGCTCTAAAAATATTAATTTTTGCTAGATCACTTTAAAAGCATTTTCTTCGTTAATTCCTTCATCTGTCCATTCGAAATAGATTTATAAGAAAATATAAAACAGATGACACGGAAAATTCTCCTGCAGAATACTGTACCCTAATCACTGAACTAAGTGCTGAGGATTGAGAGATGAAGAAGACTAGAAGGGGAAATGCAAAAACAAACAAGCAAATACCTGCATACAGGTGCTTTGGCAGTAATGAAGGAAGAGGACATGGTCAGCGAAGGCTTCTAGGAGAAGGTGTACTTAAGCTGCCTCTTGTAGAATAACTAAATGTGAGCCAGGAGGACAGGCCAATCACCTGGGTCATGAAGTCTCCATGAACCAGCACATTTATGTTTTATCTTTTATTTTATGGTTCAGTACAGTCCTGATGGGCCACGGAATAAACATTAGAAAGAAGAGAGCCAGGAGGTATGCTATCATAGAATCCAAGGGACGTTGAACTAGGGACAGTGCTCAGACTGTCTATTGCCAGGGAGACCCTAGAGATTCAAAATGACCACAAGTCAAGAATGAAGCTGCACTACAAATCATATGCAATGCAGTCAAATTCTCAGAAAATCATAAATGTCTAGAGTTATAAGGAACTTTAGAGATTCTCTGGCCTATCATTATACATAGCGTGTTCCATGGAATACTAATTCTCCATGATCCTCCATATAAACAAGTCCCCACAGTGGAATAAGATTGGGCAACACAACACTCACTGAATCCTCCCTCATGGAAAGCCACAATACTCATTGACAAATTTAAAGCTCTACAACATTCTGCAGTTAAAATCCTGTTTAACTTAGTTTAGCCTGTGTTTCTCAACTTTATATAACCAAAGAACCATTCTTTTTTGATATAAATAAACAAAATATACTTTGGGAAATGCTAATTTAGTCTAATGTTTTCACCAACTTATTTTAATTTTTTCTCTAACTCAGATTCTAAGAGGTATAAGGATTATTCATTATTTAATTTTTTACAAAACCCTCCCCTTTGATAGTCGGAGACAGGAACCATTACTTCCAAAGCATAATTATTCTTTTCCTTAATTTGAGTATAGTTGACAGACAATGTTCCATTAGTTTCAAGTGTACAACTTAGTGATTTGACAAGTTTATACATTATGCTATGTCCAAAGTATAGCTACCATCTGTCCCATTACACTGCTACTGCAATATGATTGACTGCATTCCTTATGCTCTGCTTTTTATTCCCCTGACTTACTCATTCCATAACTGGAGGCCTGTATCTCCCTCTCACCCATGTTGCCCAACCCTCCACCCCTGCCCCTTTGGCAATCATCAGTTTGTTCCCTGTATTTATAGTTCTGATTCTGCTAAAGCGTAATTATTCTGAAGTCTAGAAGTGGTTTTGTATCATCTCATGCTTAAAGTTATTATATAACTCAGCAGACCATTTACATTTGTTTCTGCAAATTATTAAAACAACAGTAGTAATAAATGGTAGTGATGTTGAGAAGGTGTTGATTCAATGCGAGTGACAAATGGAAAACTACAAAATTATATATCTTTTAATTCCTTCCTTCTTCTGTAAGCACCAGTGTGGGAGTATGTTTGGAACATATTGCATGATTTGGGTTTATTTGCTTTTACATAAAATTCCCTTTTTATACTCTGTAGTAGTTCCCAAAGTGAAAGCTTTTTCTTTCACTATTTTATCCTATGCTGTGTTCTGGATTTTCTCTTAATTCTTATAGCTTTAAGTGGGCTTAAGGATTATTCAAACTTGCCAGGATTACTTTACATAACCTTTCTTTTTGTTCTATCAGAGAATCTTCTATGTCATTTGTTAGAAAAGCTCTGATGATCAATTTCACTACTGAATGACACACTAAGTATGTCCAACAGATGTGCAGCTGTACCTAAAATATCTTCATGCTCTTCACTGGAATAGATATTTTCCTTCCCAGTGTTCCTGCTGGAATCCATGAGCATTTCAATGCCAAAGAAAGAATCAAACAGATCTAATTACAACTTAAGAGGAAAAAGTGGATAACTAACAGATTTTTAAAAAATGTGTAAAGTCCTACAGCCTTCTGACCATGCTTATATTTCTCTTCTCTAACTGTGTTGATAGCTGATGCTTACCCAACTTCCCATTCTGTAACCTGAATAAACTGCTTACTTAGCCACAGTAATTAGGATGTCATTAAGTAAACTCTAAGAATAAGAGTCTAAAAAAATGAAAACAATCCAATAAAAACAACATAGGGATACAGAACTGCTGTGATGTCTAGTCTCAAAAAAAAAAAAGCAATACTAGATTTTTTTTTCTTTTTTACAGAATGCTGATATGGAAAATAAAAATAACTTCATCCTTCTGTGTTCCTTTGACTTATTGCACATCCATCAGCTAGATGTCAGATTGAAGTCAGCTGGCCACCATTATAACCCCCATTCCAAGAAAGATGTTTCAGCATTTTAGAAAAACTCTGGGCTTTGGAGTTCCAGAATTATTCTCTTTGAAAGGAATCATATTGTAGACTTTGCTAAGTGATTTGTAACGCTTATTCTTTTCAGTAACTTCAAACACATTATCAATACCGTATTTTTTAAAGAGTAACTAAAAGTACGCAATAGTTTTGAAAGTAAGAACCAAAGTCTGGAATTGGCAATGCTTAACTATATATGCCAGAAATCAAGGATGAGATGCAATAATTTTCCATACAAAAACATTATGCCCTACTTCTTTTTATAATCTTTATTTTTACTTTATAAAGGGTGTTTCTTCTTTCAGAAATTAGAATTATATATTTTTATTTATATCATTCATTTTCATGGCTTCAGTTCTTAAAGGGGAAACAAAAGCCTATACAGGCCTACTATGCGTCAGTCACTGTGCTAAGTATTTTCAGATACCGTTATTTCATACAATACTCAGAAAGTTTCAATGCAAATCAATAAATGTAATCAAATCAATAAAAAGATAAAAATCATGTGATCATCTCAATAAATGCAGAAAAAAAGCATCTGACAAAATACAAGACACTTTTATGATAAAAACCCTTAAAAGACTGGTATAGAAGGAACATACCTCAATATAAGAAAGGCCAGATATGACATACCCATAGCTAATATACTCAATGGAGAAAAACTGAAAGAGTTTCCTCTGAGATCAGGAAAAAGACAAGATTCTCATAATTTCTATTCAATTTAGTACAGGAAATCCTAGCTAGAGCAATTAGGTAAGACAAAGAAATAAAAGGTACCCAAATCAGGAAGAAAGAAATAAAACTACTACCATGTGCTGACAATATGATCGTACACATAGAAAATTCTAAAGAGTCAACAGAAAAAAACTGATGGAATTGATCAATGACTTCAGTAAAGTGGCAGGATACAAAATCTACTTACAGAAATCAGTAGCATTCCTTTACATTAATGACAAAGCATCAAAAAAGAAATAAAGAGAACCATTCCATTCACAATGGCATCAAAACAATAAAATACTTAAGATTCAATTTAACCAAGGGAGTGAAAGATCTGTACAATCAAAATTACAAGAGTTTGCTGAAAGAAATCAAAGAAGATATAAACAAATGGAAAGACATCCCGTGTTCATGAAATAGAAGAATAAATACTGCTAAAATGGCCATACCACCAATAGCCATCTACAGATTCAGTGCAATTCTCATCAAAATACCACAGGCATTTTGAAGTAGGAGCAGAAGAAGAAGAAACAATCTGAGAATTGTGGGGAACCACAACTATCCCCAAATAGACAAAACAATCTTGAGGAATAAAGAACAAAGCCAGAGGCATCACACTTTCTGATTTCAAGCTATACTACAAAGCCATATTAATAAAAACAGTATGGTACTGGCACAAAAACAAACACAGAGATCAATGGAACAGTAAACAGAGAGCCCAGAATGAAGTCCTATTATATATGGTTAACTAGTTTTTGACAAGGGAGACAAAACCCCCAATGGGGGAAGGATGGTCTCTTCAACAAATGGTGCTGGGAACACTGAAGAAACACATGCAGAACAATAATATTGGACCCCTACCTCATAGAACACACAAAAACTAACTTGAAATGGATCAAAGACTTGAATATAAGACCTGATACCATAAAACCTTTAGAAGAAAACAGAGAAGCTCACTGATACCAGTCTTGGCAATGATTTTTTGGACATGAGCCAAAACAACAAACAAAAGCTAAATTCAACAAATGGAACTACACCATATTAAAAAACTTCAGCATAGAAAATAATTAACAAAATGAAATGGCAGCCTATAGGATGGAAGAAAAGCTTTGTAAATCAAATCAAACCAGATAAGGAGTTAATATCCAAAATATAAAAAGAACACAATAATACAAACAAACAATATGATTTAAAAATGGGCAGAAGAACTAAATAGACATTTTTCCACAAAGGACATCAAATGGCCAACAGTACATGAAAAGATGCTCACCATCACTAATTATCAAGGAGATGCAAATAAAAACCGCAATGAAATATTCATCTCATACCTGTTAGAATGGCTATCATTAAGAAGACAGGAGAAAACAAGCTCTGGCAAGGATGTGGTGAAAAGGAAACGTTTATACACTGTTGGTGGGAATGTAAATTAATACAACCACTACAGAAGACAATATGGACATTCCTCAGAAAATTAAAAATATATCTACTATATGACACAGCAATTCCACTTCAGGCTGTATATCCAAGGAAATGAAAACAGGACTTAGACAAGATATAGGCACACCCATGTTCATTATAGAATTATTCACAACAGTCAAGATATGGACACAACCCTGATGCCTATCAATGGGTGAATAGGGAAAAAAAGATGTGGTGTATACACAGAATGGAAAATTATTTAGTCGTGAGAAAGGAGGCCATCCTGCCATTTGTGACAACATGTATGAGCCTATCATGCTAATTGAGTTAAGTCAGACAGAGAAAGACAAGTAATGTATGATATCACTTATATGTTAAATCTAAAAAAGTCAAACCTATAAAAAACAAAACAAAACAGAGAATAAAATGGTGGATGCCAGGGGGAGGGGGTAGACGGATAAGACAGATGTTGTGTAAGTACACAAACTTTCAGTCAGTAAAAAAGCCATAGAAATCTAATGCATAGTATAATGAAAACAGATAATGATATTGTACTATAATGATGTAATGTGATAAGTATTGCTTCAAGGGCAATCATATTATAATATATATACATATCATAGTAACAGGTTGTACACCTTAAATTTATAAAATGTAATATGTCAAATTTAAGCCTCTTTGAAACTTTTTTATCAAATAAAAAAGTTTCAAAGAGGCTTAATAATTTGCTCAAGGTTACATACTTAATAAATGAGTGAGTCAAGAATTATAACAGGTCTGTCTGCTCTTCTCATTATGCCATAATGACTTTTTAAAAAACTGTGTGGAAATACCTTGTATAATACAAATCCAATTTTACTAGTGCTTTTAAATATAAAGAATAGTTGACTTTTTTAGTTAAATTTTAATTAAGTCAGAGCGTCATAAATGAAATGCTATTACAAAATAAGTATGAGAGTAAATAATTTGGGGTGAAATTGTCATGCTATTAATAAATACTGTGAAGTTGATAGTTTTCTTTCAGGAATATGAAATGCTCAATATTTAAGTACATGCCATGATTTTGGTTGCCTCAACTTGAGAGACTCATCATTTAAGTCTGAGGCCAATAGCTGGATTTCAGTGCTTTAACACATACATCTCTATACTAAAAATGCTAACACTTCTGATAAAATGCAGACTTCCACTGCTGAGTTCACAAATTTTTCCCAAAGGAGCTTTATGCCATGTCCTGATTTAATCCTGTTAAAAGTATGGTGTGGTTTTTTTTGTTTGTTTTTTTTAAAGATTTTATTTATTTATTTGACAGAGAGAGACAGCCAGCGAGAGAGGGAACACAAGCAGGGGGAGTGGGAGAGGAAGAAGCAGGCTCCCAGCAGAGGAGCCCGATGTGGGACTTGATCCCGAAACGCTGGGGTCACGCCCTGAGCCGAAGGCAGACGCTTAACGACTGCGCTACCCAGGCGCCCGTAAAAGTATGTTTTAAATGCACCTTTCATATACCACATTCTGATAGAGGGAGTGGTGTCATTGTCCTACTAATTAGGATGCCCCTACTATGCTAAAGAATACTGCAAATACAATTGAAAATTAATAATTGCAGGCTTTGTTGGATGACAAACTGAAGCACCCTGGAGGCGTGACCTGGTTTTGGAACGATCTCTGAGATTTCTACTCCCCCAGATTTGTGAAAATTAGGCACATAATGAAACTGTTGCATTTACTCTCCAGGGTGAACTGTAAACTGGACCAATGTATGACCTTTTATCAGCCTATTGATGAAGAGGCATGTTCTTTTCTCTCATGTAATAGGTGAATTAAACAATAGCAGTGGTAGGTTCAAGTAGAAGAGATGAGGAAAGAAAATTGTATCCCTTAAAAATCATTGCCATGATCCATACCAATGCTCAGGCAACTGAATTCAGTCCCAAACAGAAACAACTGAATATAAACAAGTTGAGAATCACAGAAATAATAAGCCAGAATTTTTCTGGATTAGAAATGATTAAGAATGTATGTATGAGATATGTAAGAAATTTAAGATCTATGTAAGAAATTTCAAAAACGTTTGTATTATAGGCACATTTTTTACTAGTAAGTCTCTGTCCTTCATTAATAAGGTACACTATATTTAAAAACATAGGTTCTCAGCATTCCTCAAATTGTTTGGATGATGAAAAGACATTTATATGTATATATTTTTAGAGGCAATAAAAAATATATAGATCGAGCAGAAGAAATTCATATATTCAGGAAAACAGAAATACAGTACTCTTCTGAAATTTTTCTTATTTCAATTCTATATGGCAGTTTTGAAAGAGGAGAAATACTTCCAACATCACAATGCAAAATCAGAATCAAAGAAAATTATACAGTAAAGATCTATTATAGCCATTTTATCAGGCTATGATGGTGAGCATTTGTCCTCCAAAACTGGAATTCTGCTTTGTTTTGAAAGATTTTTATTTATTTGAGAGAGAGAGAGAAAGTGAGAGAGAGAGCACAAGAGCAAGGAGAGGGGACAGAGGGAGAGCTGAGCAGGGAGCCTGACATGGGGCCCAATCCCAGGACCCTGGGATCATGACCTGAGCTGAAGGCAGTTGCTTAACCAACTGAGCCACCCAGGCGCCCCTGGAATTCTATTTTTAAAAACAGACATTACTAGTGATTTTCTAGGCCCAGTATTAATCATTATCAATATTTACAATCTCTCTTTTGTTGCTAGCTATTTTCAAGTAGGCATTAAGTCATTGTATTTTTATTTAAGGCAATGGTCCTCAAACTTTAGCATGTATCAGTATCACATGGAAAGCTTGTTAAAACACAGATTCTTGTCAAAGGTGAGTTGAGATTTTGTATTTTTAAAATCTCAACATAATTTTTATTTCGAAATACAGAATTTAAATTCATTTTATACCAATATAATTTTTTTTTTTGTGGACTCATGAGTTACTTAGTAGGATGTTTTAAAATCTGCAAACTATTCGGTGTTCTTTATTGAGGTCTAATTTAATTTCATTCTGATTAAAGAATGTAGTGTAAATTGGGGCGCCTGGGTGGCACAGCAGTTAAGTGTCTGCCTTCGGCTCAGGGCGTGATCCCGGCGTTATGGGATCGAGCCCCACCATCAGGCTCTTCTGCTATGAGCCTGCTTCTTCCTCTCCCATTCCCCCTGCTTGTGTTCTCTCTCTCGCTGGCTGTCTCTATCTCTGTCGAATAAATAAATAAAATCTTTAAAAAAAAAAAAGAATGTAGTGTAAATGATAATTTTTGATGTTTAGGTTTGCTTTATTAACCAGTATACGGTCAACTTCGTAAATGTTTAATCAGTGCTTGAAAAAAATATATATTCCCTGTGTCTTGAGTTGAGGGTCTTATATGTATTTACCAAACCAAATCTGTTAGCTTGTTTTTGCTTTAATATATCTCCCGTCATGGTAACAGGATTCAAATTTTATCCTTGCTATCATGTCAGTGTTTGCTTCCTATATTTTGAGATTATGCTACTGGATGCACACAAATCAGATGCAACCATCTGATACAAATCAGATACAGAAAGAATGCTCTAAAGAAGGGACTTAACAGTTTCATGACATAAATATAGGAATAAAACAAATCAAAATAATCCATAAATGTAAAATACATTTTTACCAAAAGATTGAGGCATGGGGGGGAAGGGGAGGAAGATGGTGGATTAGTATTCAGGAAGCTACATTCTTATGCAATTAAACTATTGTGCTATTAAGTAAATTTGAAGAAGTGCTTGAGGAATCCCAGTTGCAAAAGATAGATAATAATATCAATCTTTCTCTTCTTTTTAGGACAAGATATGAAAGGACTGCCACATGGCCAAGACACAAGAAAAATTTTTTTTTCTTTTGTCAGAATAAGATCTTCAAAAATATTTTAATGGACTTTATCTTTCCAGCTCATCACTTTAACCCTAGTACTCAATATACGGCTATACAGTAGATGCTCAATAAATGTATGACTTGATGAATATCGCCCAGAAGCCAAGAGATAGAAATACACATTATAATTCAGATTTAGAGAAGCACAGAAATCAAGAGATTTACAGAGAACACTTTAATGATTAAAACTTACGTCCTGAATAATTTTCTTTGGTTTAGTGAAGGTATTCCTGGACCAGGTCCTTCTTGTCTAAAGATCCTCTGGGGACTGGAAGCTAAGCAAAGATATTCAGACTACTTTTCTCAGGGGATTGGATGTGAGACAATATTACTTTAGCAAGGTAAGCTCAGTTAAAGTCACCGTCTTCCCAAGTAAGTGCTCTCAAAAAATGGTCAGAAAACCTCATTATCCTTGGCGTGACCTACAAGATCCTCACCAAATGGTCCCAACCCATTTCCCAATCAGCTACCACTCCACCCATATTCTTTATTCTCCAAACACTAAGAACTGAGTTTCATTTGGTAAATACACCACACTCTTCCACAATTCTGTTTTTCACTTTTTAAATGCTACCTTTTATGAGAGTTCTTTCCTAACTCTAAACAGTTGGTTGCTCTTGTAGAAACCATATTTTGGCACAAACATATTATATTGTAACCATGTGTTTAATATATTTGTTTCTTATTCACCTTTGCATTCTCAAAACTCAGTTCAGTGCCAATGAATGTTTATTAAATTAAGCCTTTATCAAACTGTTCTCAATTTTTCAAAAAAGGAAAGAAAATGCTGATAAGAAAATGAGCTACAGTAGCCGAAAACACATGTAGCTTCAAAATAGCAAAATGGCACTTATTTATACGTATGTCTGTTAACATATAACACAGTACTCTGGGAATTTGGATATTGTAACAGATCTCTATTCAAAAACTTTTGGATATATAAAATAAAGAACTGGAATACATTTATTAGAATATGATACCTTCTATAGCATTATCTATTAATGAAATGGCTATAATCAGGACATGAAGAATTGCTAAAAAGTATTATGGCAGAGAGGTTAAAGGAATACGTTCTGAAGCCAGACTGTCTGGGTTTGAATCCTGGCTCTACCCAATTAACTAGCTACGAGACTAAGGCAAGCATCTTAATTTCCCTATGTCTCAGCTAATTTACCTAAAAATAGTACTGATAATAGTACCTTCATTATAAACCATAGCGTTGGTATGAAGATTAAATGTGTTAACATTTACCAAACACTCATAACAGTACAGGTATCATATAAAAGTTAGCTATTATATTTGTGTAAAATATACAATGTTACCCTTATACTCTTACAGATATTACTATTTACCTATAGTACTTTTTTTAATTTAAAGATTCTATTTGTTTGTTCATTTATTTGAGGTTGAGAGTAAGAGAGAATAAGCACTGGGGAGGAGTACAGGGAGAGGGACAAGCAGACTACACGCTGAGCACAGAGCCTGAAGCAGGGGTCAATCTCACGACCCTGAGATCATGACCTGAGCCAAAATGCAGAGTTGGCCACTTAACTGACTGAGCCACCTAGGTGCCCCACCTATAGTACTTTTTAATATAAAAGTACATGTATTTGTACTATGTATGATATAATTTATACATTTTTAACCTATTTCTAATTTTTTAGTCATGAATCCTTTCCTTGTTGCAAAATTTCATTTAGAGAAATAGACACTAAAGTATATGTAATGTGGTTTCTTCAGTATTTCTGAGAAACTGTACAGACTGTAATGTGAGCCTACTTCAAACTGAAAAAGATAAGTGTTTAAATACATGTTTTTAATGTTCTAGGATATGCTCTACCTCAACTACAAATTTAGCTCTGTATTTCATACTTGCTCTGTCTACATTCATAGTATTGTAAAATACAAATTGTTCAACTCTCTTTTAACTTCTTCCATGATACCTTAGTCTACTCTCCTAGTCAACATTAATTCCTCCTCTTAGATCTGAGAGAACTATATTTCTCTAGTATAGATAGTTGGATAGGTGTCTTTCCTTTGCATCAGACTGCCAACTACTTGAGGTCATTGTCTTCCTGATATGAGTATCCTGTGGTATCAGACATGGTTCATTAGCTCCTAAATAACTGTTTACTGAACTAATCTGAAAATTAATATATAAAATAATTGCTCTGAGGAACAGCAATGTATTAAAGATTTAATTTTATTCTGTTATTTAAATATTTTAAGAACATCTATGACAATAGAGGCTATTCTGAGATTTATCAGTGTCTCAGAAAATTACATTAATTAGCACATTCCATTCTAGTCATATGAATATTATATTCCACATAAAAATTCTGTCATTACTCCTCAAAACTTCTGTCAAGATTATATTAATTTAATATAAATTAAATTTATATCCGCCTATCCATGAGTTTTTAAGAGTGAAACCTTCCCTTCCCCCAAAATTTACTTAAGGTATAATCCAATATTTAGGTATATACTTTAGACATTTCCCTGTATAACACATACTTAAGAGCAATCATCATGAATTTTGAATTTTCACAGTAATCACATGCCAAATCAAATAAAAATCTTCAAAATTATAGTTATAGCCACCACAAATCCTACACTTCCTCACATACAATAAATTTAGATACAGAGGGAAACATTTTCTCCCATTTGGATGAATTATCTTCCTTGATTTTTTTTTTACATTAGGTACTTACTATTATATCAACACAAAACAATGACACTGACAATAGTGTCTTATTTTACCCTGGGCCATCATTTTGAAAGCATGACCTTGGACTTTAATAATGTTAAAAATAATATTAAAAATTATAATAGTACTTACTATTATATCAACACAAAACAATGACACCGACAGTAGTATTTTTATTTTACCCTGTGCCACCATTTTGAAAGCGTGACCTTGGAATTTAATATTAAATATTAACACCTAAAAGTAAAGTGGCTGACTGCTTATGTAATGTTAGAAGAGAAAACAATAACATAAAAAAAAACATGCAAGACTTTTCATTTCAAACACTTGAAACACAAATTTTAAAAATGGATATTTTAACAGTGTTATTTCTTACTACAAATCAGTAGACCCAGCACTTTAATATATATCAATATCATTTTCATTTCAAATACATGAGCAGCACAAATTATTTTCCAAATGCTTTTGACTTATGATAAAACATGACCTCATTAAAGAAAAACATCAGTGTATTTTATCATAAAAGGCTAAGTCTAAGACATTTAAAATGTTATGCCTGATTTCATATCACCTATTTTCAGTATTTTGAACTTTCCTCTAGAATATAATATCATCTTATAAAATATTAGATTTACAACTGTAAGAGTATAATTGATAAAACTTTACTCATTTATTGTATTATGTTCAAGGCAATGCGCCTTGAGAGATTAGTTGAGTATAAGTATTTATATTTTTACTAGGAATATTTCAGACTTCAAAATTTTGTAAACCAGATTTATTTAAAAAAATCAACCTTTGTAGACTTAGATTTTTGGATTCTTCTCCTTTGTGAATTTCTTATCGGTATGATCTAGGCCTAGCAAATGGGAACTGAGTGGACAGCCCACCCCAAATAAAATACACTGTAGTAAGTACAGAGCACCTGAATTTCGCTAGGTGGCGCAACAAGAATAATTTATCTTTCTGCTTCTACCATCTGCTGGAATGTTAACACATGGAATGACGGAGGACAAAGTACTCAACACCAGTGTTTATAGAATCCTCACCTAAACTAGAATATAGTTTATTTTTAGTATATTTTAATTCCTTTATAATAAAAAAATAATTTAGCATAAGGAAAACTTCAGCACAGTAGATAATTTCCTATTTTTCTACTGGCTATTTTGAACACTGAAACAGCGCCAGGCTTTGAGGGAAAGCACTGTGTAAAAGCAAGTAAATAAAATGGCACTTTTTAAAATCCCTTTCTGAAAATATCATCTAGAAGTGAAGACTGTTAACAAATTTCTTCTTACAGCTGTAAAAGTATAATATATAATTTTGTAATACACAATATTTAGAAGTTCTCTTACTAAGATTTTTAAGCATCCAAGAGTTGAAAGAGAACAATCTTATCAGAGGAACTGCATTCTCGGTTAGCCATGATCTAATTTGTGATCTGGGATGCAGTTTCCTAGTCAAGTGACTAAGTTGGATTTGATTAGTTTTAAGGTCCTCTAGAGTTTCAGAAAAATCATTCTAGGCACTCTAAAAATGAGTGAAAATACAATCTGCCCAAAGATAACTTTATTTTATTAAATACTTTTCTAAGAATAAAGTTTAAATGTATATCCTGCTTTAATGGGGTCAGGCCAAGGATGGAAATCTGGATAATTTTAACAGATACTAGAGCTAACAGTAGGTGGAAAATATGATTAAAGTCATCAATTCATGCGGCAAAAACTGTATCTGGAGATGTATTTGTTTTTCTCCTTTTGGATAGGGTAGTTTTTAGAATGTCTTTGAAATATTAGATTTTAGAAAGATTAAAATTTCAAACAGTTGTTACTCATTCTCGGTTTTATAAATGTAGTACTGTAACTGTGATACATTCAGAGTTTCCCAATCATTGGGCTGCAAATAAGTTATAAGTATGCTAAAATACTGATCCTCTTAGCCATCAGGGTGACCAGACAGGGTCTGAGGTGGCTGGAGTTCTAGAGCCAGTAGCCTGTAGACAAGAGTGTTCAGCCTACTGTGCCTACCACATATAATCCTTTAGCATGTCACGGTAAGAGAAAGACTGAGAAGCACTGTACTATACCATCTCTGTTTTATCTTCATTTTATCTCTAACATATTACTTGAGAGACCTTTGGAAAACACTAAAATATCTCCGCTAAACTTTCTCCACAGTTAACTTGGTGAGTCTTATATGAAGTTTTCAATAATTACACAATTTCTAGCTGAAATTAATTTCACAAAACAATATGAATACTGATGACTAATAATTAAGAGGGTATTTTAACACAGGGGAAAAAATGTATAGTTCCTGTGTTAAATAAGCTAATTTATCTAAAACCTATTTAATAGTAAACAAACACATCATTATGTATGTCATATACTATGCTCTTGGCTCATCAATTTTTATACTGAATTAAACTGCTAAAGATTTTTTTTTTGGTGATCTTTTTTCTATGTTTCTAATATAGAGGACTAAATATAACCTGTAAGAAGAATAAAGGTATATAATAATTTTAAAAGTTATTAAATTAATTTTTGAAGCACCATATAAACATATGCTTATCCAGGTTGGGTTTTTTGTGTTAGTTTGAAAATGTATTTGGTAAGTAACCACAGTGTATATACACAGACTCTCACTTTGTGTGTGAGTATGTGTATTATTTCCAGGAAAACGTTTTTATTTTATTCCTAGGATTAAGGCCGAAGTCACTGGTACAAATGATGTAAAGAACTAATGCCTGAAATTATGAAATATGTGATATGCAATATCTTAGGCTAGTATATATTTTATGGATAACAACAACAAATCTAGAAACAGTACGTGCAAAAATCATGTTAATCTAAAATCATCACAGAAAGCATCAGTTCTGCAAAACTGTGAAAGCTAATCTCCATTCAAAATGAGTTAAATATTAAACAAACTTCTCTAGGGGAAGAGACGGCAGATAGCTTTGTCAGTGTTATCAGAAAGATTAACATTCTAGTCGTAGACCTTTAAGGAAAAAAAAGTACACCAAGGAGGGACAATGGCTGCTGGGAAGCAAAGGTAAAAATTGACAGATAAAATTCAGTAATAGCAATCAAGGCAAACCTCCCCAAAGACTCTCTTGTGTCCTGGTTACTGCCTACTGTATTAAGACTGCCTTTCTCATCACTTAATGCTTATTTTCATCACTTTGCTTAAAATATTGATAATCAATTAGGGCTACGTCTGTTTTGCCACAGAATCTGTGTCACAGTCTATCAGACTGTCAGGGCCAATTCAATCCTCATTCAAAGTTAATTTTTTCTTCATAAATCTGCCTTTGGAGGAGTCATTAGGCGCAGAACATAGCCGGAGGTGCAATCACCTATTCTCTTTCATTAGTGGCAGGCAGAGAAGGTGAGGGAGATTATTAGAACTTTGGAATGATCACAAAGCAGCGTGCTGCCTGTCAGATCCCCCCAACATTTAATTCATCTAGCCAACTCACCAGCACTCTTTGCCAACAGTTTTAAATGGACATTATTCATGAACATCTGTGACATGCTGAATATTCTGAACTGGAAATGATGAAAAAGCAATGCCCCTTTTGACTTTAAAATTAATTCTATGGTCAAAACAATTAAGAATATAACAAACACGTTTTGTGATGTTATTTTTAGTCATCTAAGATACATTTCAGAAGGAAAACAATTTACTAAATCTATTAATACACAAATATATAGGGGAAATTAATATATAACATAAAAATTCTTAGTGGTAAGCAATTCTTTAAAGCTTATTTTACCTACATTAGGGATGACCAGGATTTTTTCCCAAAGGTGGTTTTATAATTCATAATAAAATTTAAATTTCTATTTAATGTGAATATCTTGTTTAGCAACATACCACAAAATAGAATTATTCAGAAGAATTTAATATAGGGCCAATTTAGATAAAAATATTTTATTTGAAATTTTCATGGCCACCATTTTTTGAAATACTACAAATGTCTTAGTTGTAAGAGGTGTATTGTGGGTAGAATGTTGATAGAGAAGCTCAGTGTAATAAAAGAAATGGGCCGTATAACTAAGTAAAAGAAAACTTTTAGACAACTCATTTTCATTTAAAAAGCTACTATTAATTTTTTCAATAAAAAGAAGATCTGGGTTGTTTGAAACACTTTGTTTCTTTACAGAGTCCCACTCTTTATAATATAGAATAGAGAAATAGTGTTAGTTGCCACCATACAAACTAAAGACGTGCCTTGCTAGGCATACTTTTTTTTGTGGAGATTTATCTGTAAATTATTTAAACATTTACTCACAATACCAAGTTGAGGACACCAAGATTTTAAATGCTATTATCAAAGTCACAATGTTCTAGCATCATAAAATAATTTCTATTAGCTATTAGCCTCCAGAAATAACTGGAGCAGCATTTCCCAGGCTGGGTTCCACACAATGAGGTGCTAAAATATTCAGTCAAATATATTTGGAAAATACTTGGCTGAACAAGATTAAACTGTATCTTTACTGCAGAACTCATCAGAATCTCTTAATATGCTTATATCTCTCTACGGGGCAGATACAATGTGGTGATTCCTGAACTTGATTGTAGGACCATTTTCTGACACCACCAGGATAGCAAGAGATGTCTTCCTAACCTTCCCAGGCTAACTATTTCTATTCTGCCCACACTGGATCTGATACTCTACACTTTACTTATTTATTTTAAAAATATCTATTGAGCACAAACTATATACCAGGCACTGTGGAAACTGATAAGGTTACAACAGTGAACAAGACACTGATCTTAAGCTGCTCATAGGCTAATAAAGAATTCAATTTATTTATTTGGAGGTCTGTCTTCCCACTGGAGCAATTTGAGAATATGGAATGTGTCTTATTTATATATCTATCTCCCCAGTGCCTAGCGACTGGTAAACAGAAGAAGCTCAAGAAATACTTGCTAAAGTGAAGCAGAACTTCCCTTTTCCTAGATGGTTCCAATGAATTCACACGGGTCCAAACACCAGTTTATCTCCCCGCACCCCCACCTTTCTTCTAAGGTTAGTACACACCCTAACCAATCCTGTATATTATGTAATATAAAGCTGGAGAGAAGCTAACGATAAGGAAAAACACAAATACAAAGCAAGACCAGCAAACTAGCTCCAGTGTAATGACTTTGGCCACCTTGGGCTCTGAGTCGAGGACTCCGTTGCTTGTTGCTCAGAGGGAAAAGTATCATGAGCAATTACAAATGACTGCTATCCCCACTTTTAGAGTTTTTCCATTTTGGAAAGATTCATAATGCAAAAGAATCTGAATAATAGGAACTACTGCCAAGGCACTGCTGCCACTGCCGCTCCTTCCACCAGCACCGTCAGGGTCGTATCAAACAGGGACCTTTTTATGCAGGGGACCGGATACTTCTATAACTGTGAGAGGGGTGAAAACACGAGCTCTGGGCTAGCCCCCCCTGGATGATGCCCTAATCACCACTGTGGAACTAGCCTGCAGGGGAGCTGCTCCCTGTACCACAGGCAGGATGGTGAGAAATCCGGAGGCTGTCACTTGAACTGAAAAGTTCAAGAATGCCCTACTATACTTCACACCAGGAAGCCACCACCGCACAGGCCTCTCGATCTGCACAAAGTTGGTGACTAGACACCAGAACGCAGCTGGAGAACCCCAGGTCTCCACAGGTGCGCTTGCTAATAGCAACAGCTGAGGCAGCAGGAAGAGAGCCGCCACATCACTTCCACTTTCAGAATTCCGTATGAGTACGTCTAATTGGCGGAACCTAATTCATATCCAGATTCTTAGATGATAAGAATTCTAGAACATGTAAGCTTTTGCTTTCTAGCCTTTGTTGTTAGAAAGCAGACTAGAAAATACGATAAATGTTAAAGCGCCAATTCGACATTTACTGAACCTTTGATATGCACCACAAATCTTTCTAAATGTCTTCCGTGTATTAATTCATTCAGTGCTCACCACAATCCTATATGGTTTATTTCCTTGTAGTGAAGGAAACTGAGACACAGAGAGGTGTAACACAGGGCTTGGGGTCACACAGTTATTCAGTGATAGAGCCAGGATTCAAAGCCAGGTTGTTTGATCCTAAAAGAAGCTCTTCCCTAGTACTCTGTTTCCTTGGGGGAGTAACTTCACCTCTTTAAATAGATTAATGATGAGGATGAAATTAATTTATTTTCTACTCAGTTTTGTTTTTTGTATCGATCAAACAGCTATGCATTATCACTTAAAATTTGTATAATGAGGTGGCATTTCGAAGAAATCAGTAGGCTAAACGTGGCTAGAACAATCTGGCTGAAGGTTTATTAGGCTTATACATATGCGACACTGAGAATGGAAGCCTGACTCCCTTCCTAGAGGACAGCAGAATACAAAATATTCCCATTCTGCTTAGAGTGAAAAAAAGACTTGAAATATAATGTTCCAAATGGGAGATGATGTTAAATGCTTCCATATCTGTGGTTTCATAGAGAGAAATACAGCAGTATATTTCAAGAACCAAAAATAGTTCACACTCTTTGATACAATAATTTCACTTCTGAAAATGTGAATCAAAGAAGTTTAAAATGAAAAAAAAATATATGCAGGAAGATACTCATTAAATGTTATTTTAATAGAAAAGAGCAATAATATAAAAATATTCATCTAGGCAAGTGGCTTATGTTATACTTTCTGAACAAATATAACACCAGTAAAAGTATGCTAACTAAAATTATGTAACAAGTTGGGAAAATTATTCTGATAGAAATGTAGATACAAAAAAGCAGAATAAAGAATTCATTTATGTGCTATAAATATGGATTAAAAAACAGAAAAAAATCACTCATTATATATTACAAATTTCCAAATGCAACTGCTATCTTTCTCATCCCCATAATTTTCACTGATCTGACTGGTGATTCATACACTAGTAATACATATATTTTAATATTTGGTCGAGCCAAGTCTACCTCATTATTGTGACTTTAAATTTTGGGGGCTGTATTTATGGAATTATTCCTCTAGATCAACTTTTTGTTTTGTTCTAGATAAAACATTTTTGTTAAATTCCACCTCCTGCAAAACTGAAACTACAAATAAACAGCATAACCTGTTGGAATTTTGAATAACTGCTAAAGTAATGCATTAATTTGGAGACCATGGAAATCTTCACAATATTGAATCTTCCCATCTAACAGCATAGTGTGTGTTTTCATTTCTTTAAATCACTTGTGTCTTTCAGTAAAGGTCTGTGGCTATTCATGTAGGGTCTGACATTTCATTCTAGTTCCCTTTCCCTTCCAACTCCCCACTTTACACCCTTTTTTTGAGGGAGTTATTTCTGTGTCTCACTTTTCCAGCACCCACTCATTCTTCAGTCCCTTCTAATACGGCTTCTACGTTTATGACTCAACCAAATTTACTCTTCAGTGACTTCTACATTGCCAAATTCACTGGATATTTTTATTTAAAATAAAAGTAATAAGGGGTGTCTGGCTGGTTCAGTCGGTAGAGCACGCAGCTCTCGATCTCGGGTTTGTGAGTTCAAGCTTCACACTCGGTGTAGAGATTACTTAAAAAATAGTATCTTTAAAAACAAACAAATAAATGTAATAAGTAATGAAATATTTCAAACCTGTTAAAATACAGAGAATACTATAATACAATTAAAATTAACAGATGTTAATATTTCATCATACCTGTCTCCTATACTCTTGCCATCATCTAGTATTGTAGGACTTCTTAACTTGTGACAACCCCAGTGATCTGAAGTGACATCTCCTTTTTTAGGTACATGCAGTTCTCTGCTTTCTAGAGAGATTAGCTCTTCAAAAATTGGCCACTAGAGTTATTCTCCTCAGAACTGCCTCTATCCTTAGCCTACTTTATTGTAAATGGTTTTTCTTTTTCTCCTTGATTTCTAGGATTTGAAAGGCTGCTTTATATAGTCTAGATGTTAGTCATTTGTCAGTTATACATATTGCAAGTATTGCTCCCAGTGTGTGGCAAATCTTTGATTTTATTGCATCTTTTTTCAGAAGTGTCTAATTTTACTGTATTTTTTAAATAAAGATTTTATTTATTTGAGAGAGAGAGAAAGCATAATCAGTGGGCGGTGCAGAGGGAGAGGGAGAAGCAGGCTCCTTGCTGAGCAGGGGATCATGACGGGAGCCAGGCAGATGCTTAACTGACTGAGCCACCCAGATGCCCTAATTTTACTGTATTTTTAAACACACACACACACACACACATACACACACACACTCTTTTTCATTTACGTAGTTTATTGAATAAATAAAGCAAAGCTTTATTATAGATTTATTAAAAACTACTTGTTAATATTAAGATTGGCATAAATGTTTTACCTCTGTGAAATTTGCCAAATGCATACCACACAGCCCTGAAATAAGGGTCAAATACATCTGCAAATAAGACTTGAGTTTTCCAGATAATTTTGAAATTTAAGCTTTCATTAAAAATATGTACTAAGAACTGTCCATTTTTTTTTAAATTGTGTTTCTATTAAACTTACTTTTTGTCTAAGAAACCCTTTCCTATCCTTAGATCACAAAACTAATCACCTCTATTTTCTTCTAAAAGTTTTAAAATTTCACTTTTTACATTTAAGCTTTCGAAATCTCCATGCAAATAATAAATTCCTTCAATACTATTATTTAAAAAACCCAACTTTCCCTCACTTGTATGCAATGTAAGTTGAGAAATGTATTTATATGTGGGGATGTTTCTGGGCTCCCTCTTCCTTTCCATTGATGACACCACTTTAATCACTGTAGCTCTGATACAGAATCTTATTATATGATAAGATAAATCCCCACCCTTCCTTCCTTCTCCTTCATAGTTGTCTTGACTATTCTTGGCAATTTGTTCAACATGATTTTTGTCTTTGAATGAAGCTTTTAAATTCTTTATTAAAAAACTGAAACTTTTCCAGATTCAGGTTATATACATGAAATTAAACCAATTTCTGATGAAAACCAAACACATACATACCATCAAAAACACTTGTATTCTGGGACTGGGGATGAATAGGTTGCAGAAAACATTTAATAATGCCTGAACCATATAGCAAAAACCCAGTTGTTTTTTAAAGTAATTTACCTTTTGAAATTTTCTGTTTAAGAAAATTTTGTGAAATGACCTATTGACTCTGCCATCTGTGGTTCATGATGTTAAGGTCTGTTGGGCAAGTAAAGGAGTTCCCAAATCTGGAAACAATTTTTCATCCTATTCTGTTCTTACATTATGGTTTCTATTCCTTACTTTCTCTCTTGAATCATTTTAACATTTATTTTATAGGTTCTCTGCTGGGGGAGGGAGCTTAAAGAGCGGGCATTTATTTTCTCACAGTTCTGGAGGTTGGAAGTTCAAGGTGCCAGCAGGTTTTTTTCTCAAATAGCTTAAAAATGTAGTTTTTGTCAAGTATTGATTTATTCTTGGTAGTTTTTATCAGGGTTTTTAAACCTGTATTGTAGATATTATCCTATGCTTTTCATTTTGCATTTTTGTCCTATCTTTGTAAATTTTAGCTTTTCTTTATTACCTTCAAGAAACCTAATAATTCTATAAAGCTAAATAACAAAGTAAAATCACAGAGTTGATAGGCAGCGTGGCGGAGCCCAGATCTGGATGCAAGCTTTCAAGTCCTAAATGCCAGATAGTTATCACCACGCTCATTTGTCTCCATTTTATTTCTCCTTTTCTCCCCCTCTTACTTCAGATAACATATATTTTTCATATATTCTAATGATAGCACATAGTAAATATGGCTTAATTTTTTCTTACATTTCTTGTGGTACTACATTTCAAGAGTCAACTTTCTGCTATATTTTTAGGCAATGTTCCCATTGTATCTTGCATGGTCTTTTCATTAGCCTAAGGCCACTTCCTTCTCTCAAAACTTAAGAATATTCTATTATCTCAAATTCTCTAGATGCCAATTATTCTGTTTCTGTCATTACCTGACCTTCCCACACTCATTAATTCTGGATTTTATCAATTCTACCTCTAACATATTCTGTCCACTTCTCCCCATATTTACCGCCACTACCTTAAGTCCACTGTCATCTTTCACTTTAATTGCTACAATAACTTTATTAATCTTTCTGAAACCAGTTTTGTGACAACCTTATCACCATTGCCACAACTACCTTTACCATCACTACTAAATCCACTCTTTTTACCACAGGCAGATGAATTTTCTAAGAATGGGTTCTAATCATGCCATGCCCTACAACAGCTTTCTACTTATGAAGAAAAGCAAAATCCTAACATTAACATGGCTTATAAGGCCATGAATCATCTATTCCTTGTCTACCATACTAGCTTTATTTAAGCTATTTTCAATCATCTTATTTCTATAGATCCATCCATACAGGTCTTTGTTTTGAAAATGTACCATGGTCCTAGTGTGACCAATGTTCTTGCCTGGGACTTCCCTAGTTTTAACACTGAAAATTTCACACCTTGGAAAAACCTTCCTCCATCCTAAATACGCGATACATTTTAAACTACTGTTGAATAGAGGAAAAATAAATGCATCTTTTAGCCTTGGCAGTTGTACGCTCTTATTAGTCTATTCTTACCTTTCATTGTACTTATCAAAATTATTGAATTATTAATTGTACAAATAACTATCTCCTGCTTGCTTTCCCCAAGTCATAAAGGCAGTACATGAACTGTCTCTTAGCATTTAACAGTGTTGTTTGCATACAGAAAGTGCTCAGTATTTTTTAAATTAAAAGCAATGAAGTTTATTTTAGTTATTTTATACTTCTGTTTTCTTGCTTTATGAGTTTTTTTTTAAGATTTTATTTATTTATTCGACAGAGATAGAGACAGCCAGCGAAGGAGGGAACACAAACAGGGGGAGTGGGAGAGGAAGAAGCAGGCTCATAGCGGAAGAGCCTGATGTGGGGCTCGATCCCATAACGCCGGGATCACGCCCTGAGCCGAAGACAGGTGCTTAACCGCTGTGCCACCCAGGCGCCCTATGAATGAGTTTTTATTAGACTTTATGATAGATAAATGGAGGAATACAGGAAAACTATATATATATATATATTTATATATATATATATATGTTATTTTATGTCTTCAAGAAAACTAGAATTTAATTTATGTTGGCTTTGTACATTTGAATAGCCATAAATTCTTAAGATTTGAAAAGGATCTCAGAGACCACCTAGTTCACTTTTCTCATTTTTATAGATGAGAAAAACTGAGGCCCAGACATGTTAAATGACTTGTTCAAAGTGACACAGCTAATTAGTGACAGAGCCAGTCCAGGAACCAAGACCTTATTACTCTCCTAACAGCAATCTTTCCACACTGCTAATTAGAGATGATCACAGTTCCTTAGGCTACCATAGAGGTGAAGGATTCTCAGATCCTTGTATGTTTGGCTAATTTACCATGTCTCAACACAAGGCACTTTAAATCTTTTCACGAACTTCAATACTTTCCACCAAATGTGTTTCCTTATTCATAAAGAGTGTGCCACCACTTAACCCTCTAAATGGAGGGCAGAGTTCAGGCTTATTGCATTTATCTTATCCCCAGAACCTAGCACAATGCCTGGCATATGTGAGATACTGATATTTGTTGAGATAATATATGACTGAATGAATGTGCTGCATGTGTGAGCACATATGCCAAAATACTCGACAAGTAAATTCTTCAAACCTCTTGTAAGACAAGGAGTTTAGGATCTTGCCTATGAGAAGAAAAGAAGAGAGGTAGAAAGGGGTAGGGGGAAGTAGAGAGAATTAGAAAGCATGAATGTGTGTATGTTTGGGTTAGTAAATAACCTTGGCTTATTTCAAAGGATTATTAATTTTAAAAAAAGTTAACAGTAAAACGCACTGCTAATATTAAGTACTAAGCTTTGAGCATGTTGCATTAGGCTCCTTTGTGTGAAATTTAGAAGTGTCTATTATGTGTATACTGTATATCTTTGGGTTTTTAGAAGATACAAGTCTATTTTGTGAGGGTTACAAACCATAACAAGGTGTTACACTTGAAAATCTATAAAGGCAGCACAAAAGTAGAGGGCATTGTTACCTGATGAACCTAAATATGAAACAGATACAAATCCAAACTGAAAGTGTCATTTCTTCAAATCTTTCGTGAAATAAAAAATCACAAATCACATGATTTTAGAGGTGGAAACTGACTTTCATGGATCTTATCATCATTCGGGTAAGTGATCTACTTAATCAAAGTAGATCAGTACTATATCTCAGGATGTTTTCTTCTTCACTTCTTTTGAAAGAATAATAATCATAAATAAAAATAAAACTCAAGTATTTAGTTAGTTACACATAAATTCTCACCTAGGATGGTAGAGAATTATTTGCTTGAATATCTCCATAATTGGCCATTGTCTACTTGTGCATTGTGTTGTGAGCCTATGACCACATCTGAGAGCTGGAGCATAAGTTTTTCTATCTGATGCAGAAAACATGATAAGAGGATGCCCAAAGTCATAGTAGTAAGTACGATTCAGTGGGGTCCTTGCAACTTACACTAACTTCATGAAAAATCTTTGTAAAGGTCTACACAATGATTATTTCACTTACTTCTACACATTATGATTACATTCTAACTCTTGCTAAAATTTGATAGAAATATAATTGACACAATCCAAATACATTTGTAATGACACTCATTAAAATGTGACCAAAGCAAATTCAATTGGGTACTTAACAGTGAGCTTTCACCAATCAGGTAATTAAAAATTTTTTAAAATTTCATGATAAATATTTTCAAGGTAAATCTTTATTTTTGTCATTTGAAAAATATCAAGGCATAGGCTTTAGTTGATATCTATAACACTTATTTTCTTTCAGTTCTTTACTGCTAGAAAAATAGTCTTGAATGTTGAAAATCCTAAATCCTTTTCTTATTGACCCAGTATGTTTTCTTATAAAGTTCATTTGATTAAAAACTTGGATTATCTGTTTTGAAGGTAGGGTAAACCATAATTTGAATCCATTTAAATGAGATCACTTGCTTGGAATTAATTATGATAAACTGGTTGGTAAGAACAGGACTTATAAGTGAAAAGAGGCTTTGAACAAGTTTGTTTTTTTTTTTTAAGATTTATTTATTTTAGAGAGATAGTGCACGTGAGCGAGTGTGAGTGGGGAGAGGGCAGAGAGAGAGAGAGAGAGAGAATCTCCAACAGACTCCTGGCAGAGTGTGGAGTCTGATGTGGGGCTCAATCTCACCACCCTGAGATCATGACCTGAGCCAAAAGCAAGACAGATCAAGGGATGCTACTTTTCTCAAATCTGACATTTGATGCCAACACTATCAAGAATTTCCTAGGACCACAGTGAGAACTTAGTAAGATGAAGTATGAAATAGTATGAAAATTTCTGCTCCGCTCAAGGCTGTAAAAAATTGGAATTGCTTTGTTGATACGTTCTCTTCCTTGGGTGGGTGAAGCATTGATTTTTGAGGAAAACTCGAGGCTTTCTTGGACGTATCCCCTCTTGGCCTGCCTTCCTGTTTAGGTAAGAGGCTGGTTATCTAGGAGGGAGTACTCATGAAGTTCCTTGGTTTCCATAAAAGAACAGTAACCTATCACCTGTTTGTCTCTAAAGTGTAAGAATCCACCTCCATCAGCCTCATACAGTACCCGTACTTTGGGTCCTTTGAAGAGCAGAGAAGACTGAAATGGCTCCTAGTGAAAGAGCCTATGTTCACATAGGAAGAATTATTGTAAAAACAGGCATTTTCTCTGTTTCTCCATTTATACTGGGTTTTAATTAAATTCAAGTAGATACATCACGATGCTATATCCTTGGATCATATTTTCCTAATAGACTAGATTTCATGATGGTGCTTTTATGGCTTTTATTGATGGATATTAAAAATAAGAGGTGCACAAACCTATTCACTTCTTGCAATTATGATGTTGAGGATATTATATACTATATCACATATGATGATGACAATGATAAGAGAGTAAAAAGCACATAAAATAACATGAGTATTTCCAATATTTCATTAAATAAGAAAATCCCCTACATAAAGCCCCATGTGAGAATTCCTTTTTAGTAAAAGCTTTGTGGTGAAACTTGTAGTTCTCTTTGAGAACCTACTTTTGGCTTTGGTTGTCAAAAAACACAGAACGAATGACAGCAGCTCTCTAGGTGCTTTTGATGTATGAATTTTGTTCTATTTTTCTCTTGCTCTTGACTGATTAATGTATATTTTTCCTTTTTTTGATTTTTAAAAATTCACAGATCATCATTATATTGCTTTGCTACAGAATCCTTCAAATAATTTATAGAATAAATTAACAGATGAATAAGAATGTAGTAATACTGGATAGTAATGTTCTCCCTGTAGGTGAATTCTGATGACCAAATGAGTTAAAGTACATAAGCTGTACAGCACCTGGGACACAGCATGGCCTCAACCAATTTAAGTTCCCTTACCTAATCATTCTCTTCAGATGTACTATAAAATTTTACAAATAACCTCATCACTCATGTACTTACCTCTCATTTTTTTTTTTATAGTGAAACTGTTTATAGGAAATTGTAATAGTTTTTCCCTCTTACCATACTGTCCCCTTAGGGAAATCTCAGAGTAATTTTTTTCGTAGTGGTAACTTTTGACTTCTACAGAAAAGCTACAGGAGAGGTTAAAGAAGGAGAAAAGGAAAAAAATTTATATGTGAAGCTGAGACCTCTCAAAAATAAAATAAATGCCTTCAGGTAAGCAGAGTGATGGCGGCACCAAAGTTGCTTCGGGAGATGGGGGCAAAATTGGGAAAGGGAGAGAATTATATCTGATGATGATGTTATTTGTAAAAATTTCAAATATTTATAAATTACATTATAAACTATAGGTCTCATTTCAGGTGTCCATTGCAACAGCATGGATATTAATTGGAAGTGCTGGGGCACCTGGGTGGTGTAGTCAGTTAAGCATGGGACTCTTGCTTTCCGCTGGGGTCGTCACCTCAGGGTCATGAGACTGAGCCCTGTGTTGGGCTCCATGCTCAGTGTCTGCTTATGATTCTTTCCCCCTCTCCCTCTGCCCCTGCCCTCTGTGCGCTCTCTCTCTCAAAATAAATAAATAAATCTTAAGAAAAATAGTAGGAAGTGATGTGTTGAGAATTCTGAAGTTACATCTGGACTCAGCATGAAAAAGTACTCTGATCAACTAGCAATATGTTATACATGCAGTCTAAAGAAGTGGAGATCAATGTTCCATATTTGCTGTCTCTGCTGTACCAAAATAAGACAATAATAACAAGGATGATGATGTTAGGACAACTGGAGTTATTGTAATCAGTTAAAGTACAAGTGACATATATAAATTCAAAGAGAAGAAAAAAGTGATGAAATTCTTTTTCTGTTTTACTTATATATTACCATATATCTTTGAACATTTTTTCATAGACATCCTTAAGACACAGAAATTCTAAAAAGACATTCCTAAGCAGAAAATACCAAATGGCTTCCAAGGTTGAATTCTGAGAACTATTTCCAAAAATATTTACTCCCTTGAAAATGTTACTATGAAGAAAGGAAAAGCATTCACCTTTATATGTCAGTTATCTTTGTTATGAAATACAACAACCCAAACTCATGCTTTAAACAACCACAATCATTAATTTTGCGTATGAATTTGCATTTGGGCAGGGTGCGTCAGGATAGCTTGCCTCTGCTCCATGCAGCACCAACTGGGGCAACACAAAGACTGGGACTGGCTTGACAGCTGGGGGTGCCGAATTTCTCTTAAAACTTGCTCAGTTATGTGCCTAATGGTTGTTGCTGGCTGCAAGGTAGGAATTCAGTTGGTGCGGTCAGTCAGAACACTTATATGTGCCCCTTCCATGAGGCTGTTTGTCTTCCTCACAGCATGGAGGCTGGTCTCTATGAGCAAGTGTCCCAAAAGACAGAAAGTGAAAGATACCAGTGTCTTAAGGCCTAGATCTGGAAACTGGTACAGTATCACTTTGCTGTATTCTAATGGTCAAGTAGTCACAAAGCCAGATTCAAATGGAGAGGCCATAGACCTGTTCCTAAAAGGGAGAAGTGTCAAAGAATTTTGGGGCCATATTTTCAAACTGACAGAATTTGAAACTACCAAAATGGTTGAGAGAGGGACAAAAAGAGAAAGTTAACAGAAGAGAAAAAAGGAAACTAGAAAGTAAATAAATTACTATAAATATCAATAGGATGACAATAAAGGTATGAAATGACTAAATAAAGAAAGCATTAAATTTGATAGCACAAATAAAATAGGTACTGAGCATGTGTGATATATACCTAGTGACCTTCAGGGTAAAAGATATGGCCATATGTTCTGAACACTTGGAATAGTTTGTGATATATTAAAGGAAAAGTCTAGATATATCACATCTGAAATTCAATGAAACTTTAAAATCAAGGGCTAATAAAAAATCTAATAAAGCAAAAACAACTTATAAATAGTTAATCAGTGCAAATTTATGCTAATTATGTATTTGAAGTAAAATATTAATGAAGCCTTCCATGAACCATTATAATAATTTGCTTTAATATAACTCAAAATAGTAGTCTTTGTCAGGCTCCTTATCTTGTCCAAGAAGCAAAAATATAAAATTATTACATCTGAGAAAACACATAACCAGTAGTTTTGTTCTTCTGTAGCGAGTTTTGGTTCAATTAACTCACATAACACAATTAATAATGATAAAAATGAAAGTCAATATTTACTGAGTTATTACATATTAGAAATTATTCTAAGTGTTTTACATGTATTAGCTTACTTAATGTTCAATATTAATATCCCATTTTTCCCATGAGGAAACTGAGACATGAGGATTTCACTGATTATTCAAAGTCACTCAACTAGTAAACGATAGAGTCAAAACTAATACAGGCAATCTGACTCCAGAGGACCAAACCAAACCCACTACACTCTGTAAAAGGCAAAAAGTAGCAGTATACGTGATTGAAAAGGCATTCTTCATATTCCATGATAAAACAGTTGTTTTCAAATATGTAGTAGACTCTTTCAAGCTAGATCATTTCATCAAAAAAAAAAAGGAGTTAAAAAAAAAGGAGTTAAATAAAAATGAAATAAAACAACTTTTTGTCAAACCCTATCTCTTTGGAAACAGGAAGAAGGTCATAGAGGTATAAATAATAATAATAAAAAAGAGATGATGATAAGAGGGACAGTTGTAATATGTTCCCTACTTTCCTGTCTCACACTGTCTTCAATTAAACATAATGAGAAAGATTGTTTGTCTACGAGCAAATACAGGGACTATGGAGGAAACTTTTAACTAACAATGAAATCATGAATGACACCCAACAGAACTTCTATTGACTGTGTTCAGAGGAGATCCATTTGTAGTCCTCAAGGGACCCTCAAGGGTTAAACCTGAACAAAACTTCATTTTATCGTATCTAATGAAGATCAAAGTTAATGCCTCTTAGAGAAGGGATTTGCCTGCAAGAAAATGATAAACACTCAAAACTCACAATCTACTTTTGTTGTTCTAACATGATCAAATGCTAGAAAGACTAACAAAAAGAATTTTTTTAAGGATAGTTTCTTAATGAAAATCAGAGAGAAATTAACTGTAAGAATTGTCAACTGTGGGACGCCTGGGTGGCTCAGTCAGTTAAGTGTCTTGCCTTCGGCTCAGGTCATGATCCCGGGGTCCTGGGACTGACTTCAACACTAGGCTCCCTGCTCAGCGGGGAGTCTGCTTCTCTCTCTGCCCCTCCCCCGCCTTGTGTGTGCAAGCGGGCTCTCTCTCTCTCTCGCTCTCTCTGTCAAAATAAATAGTTTTTGTTAAAAAAAAAGAATTGTCAATTGTAAGAATGTTCCCATTTAATTAATCTTCCAGTTCAGTAATGGAGATTACTGAACTTTTAACTTAAACCTTTAAGGGAATGATTTTTAGAGTGGGGAGTACTGAGGGGGGCATGGACCTCCTTAATTCCCATTAGCTATTTTTTTTAAAGAAGACTTAATATATGCACTATTCTAGATGGTGAAGATAGAGGGATGACCTACGAAAGTTCTAAAGAAATAAAGTGCAACAGAGGAGGCCGACAAGAAAATCCACTTTTATAACACTCTAGTAGTAAGCTCTACCATACAGACATTCAAAAAGAATGCAGAACAGAACACAGCTCTAACTCAGTCTGAAGGACAACAGATAACTGAGACTTCCAAGGGAGGGTGACACCTGAAGTGATTCTTAAAGGATCAGACTTTAACCAAAAAGAGGAACCAAACACAATGCCTCTGAAATGATAATTTGAATGACTTGTATTTTATGGTTCTACAGAGTTCACTGCAGTTACATGAACAGGACCAAGAATCATCAGATAAAAATCAAAAACATTCAAAATCATATGTATTATGATTTTCATCCTTCTTCCCTCCTTGTTTTTCGCTTTCCCTGTATTTTTTTTCCCACCAAAAATTCAAAATCTTTATATATAAAAAAATTATGAGCCAGGTATTTTTTTAGGCAATGAAGACAGGAAAATAAAGGAAAAAAACTTCTTTGAAATATCTTAAGGCAAGTTGGAAATCATGTCTTTTTTTTTCAAATAAACATGGAAGAGCTCTCTTAAACATTTAGAGACCATCTTGAATTATCTTTAGGATAAAAATGGCAGGTAACAAAGACACCAAACTATGGCTCACAACTGAAAGCAGAATGAACACGGATATTGTTCCACATCTTAAATATATATCCTATAACTCCAGTGAATGAGGAGGAAGGAGTAAGTACGCTGGGAAGAGTTATATTCAGTCATTCATAAATATTTATTCATTATAACCAAGCAACTCATATCTGGAATATATGTCAAGAGTGCTTTCCAATTGCTAAGAAAAACATGTAGCAATAGGAAAACGGGCTAAACACTTAGACACTTCATAAAATGAGAAATCGAAGTGGCTAACAAACAAACGAAAAGATACTAAACCTTTCCGGCAATTACTTAAGTTTGGCTAAAATAAAAGTCTGACAATACCACATGTGAGAAAGTAGAGCAATACACTATTTGGGGAAAAAGAAATTGGTATAACCACTTTAGGGAAGTCTCGCATTGCCCAGTAAATTTGAAATTACACATTGAGAAAGAAATTGGTATAACCACTTTAGGGAAGTCTTGCATTGCCCCGTAAAATTGAAATTACACATACCCTATGACACAGCAATTTCACTCTTAGGTGTGGAGTTTACACATGATTATGTCCAATCATAAAAGGAGATCAACTTCTACAAGAATGCTCAGAACAGCCTTGTTCAATACAGCTGCAAACTGAAGACAATGAATGTCCACCAACAGACAAAAGGTTAAAAAAAAAAAACAGTGCAGTATATTCATACAGTGAAATATTAACATTAAAATAAAAATTACCACACTACAGCTACATGCAAACAGATGAATCTTTGAACGCTGAGAAAATGAAGACCCAAGAGAATACGTACTATATGATTCCAATTTAAAACAGGCAAAACTTAACTATAGTGCTTAGCAATATATACTTAGGTGGTAAAACCATAAATAAAAGCAAGGGAGTGATTACCATAAAGAGGAGAAGTGGTAGTTATGGACAGAAAGGAAAAAAATGAGGACTTCCGAGGTGCTGGCAAAGTGCTGTTTTTTGATCTTGGTGGTACAACACAGGTATAGGCTTCATAATTTGGTGATCTGTGCACTTACATACTTTCCCCTATATTTCATATTACAAAAAATTAAAGAGAAAAATCCTAAGGGGAACTGTGAAATGCCGAATGGCTGAAAATGCAAAAGAGGTAAAAGAGTCAAAAAAGAGAGAAAGAGATTCGTTGAGCACCTTCTACATGCTAGAAACTATGCTGGGTGTTGAGGACTTAGTGTAGAAAAGAGACACAATCTCTCCAAAAGTCAGAAAAGGTCAAATAATTACAAAAATCATACTTAATTAAAAACTGATTGCTATGAAGGAAAAGTTCACAGTGCTTCAGGAGACATTGACACATTTCGTTTTAGGTGTCAGGAAGGCTTCACTGAGGTATAAAACGTAAGCTCAAACCTTAATAATAAGCTTAAATTAATCTGGGAGAGAGGGAGGAGGTGAGTATCTTAGGCAGATGGAATAATATATGTAAACCAAGGAGGTGAAAGCAGATTGATGCAAACAAGGAACTAAAAGCAGGCTGGTGTGGTTAGACGCAGTACAGTACAGTCCAAGATGAAAATGAAGTAGACATGGGCAAATCATGGAGAAACTTACAGCCATATTGGGCTTTTATCCTAGGGGCAATGGAAACCAGTAAGGTTTTTTGTTTGTTTGTTTTATTTTGTTTTGTTTTTTGTGCGGAGAGTGACAAGTTCCAACTTACAGTTTAAGATCATTTTGGATGCTATATGAGGAATGAATTATAGGGAGCAAGACAGGACAAAAGAATAAGAAGGCTATTACAATGGTATAGGCAAGAAGCGATGATGACTTGCCTAGAGTGAAGGCAGGGAAAATGGGATCAGTGGTAAGATTAAAATGTATGTTAGGAGGCTACCGAGCATGTGTATAGAATGGATGTGGCCGGTGAGGACCTTGCCCAACCGCTGTTTTAAGCAACTGGAGAGATGTAATGGAGGGACAAAGAAAGAGGAGCGGGATGAGGATGGCAGCAGGAAGAGAAAAGAATTCAGGACAATCTTGCCATTTGACATTTAAGTAGAGATGATAGGCAGTTAGCTACAGTAAGCCTGAAGTTCAGAGAGGGGGTTGGGTTAAAACTGAAGCACTGTTGCACATGGATGATATCTGAAGTCCTGGGAATGGATGAGATCACTTAAGATGAAAATATAGAATGGGAAAAAAGTAAGCACAGGACCATCCCATGAGGGACACTTAGGAATTAGGTAGAGAAGGAGACGAGAAGGAGTTTATTAATGGAGTAAGACTGAATAATAGCAATGTATGACATGGGGGACAAATACCCGGTTAATGAACCTGGCCCCTCAAGATAGTGCAAGTGTGAAAGACAGTCTTTGTTAGTAATGGTCACATACAGAAAATACTAACAACTCATTTTCTAAATACTGATTGTGTAAAATTCATACTTTTCTGCAACAGTCGAACCATATCCGAAAAGGAATTAATCCTCCCTTAGCCACATTCATTTTCCTGTGCTTCCCTCTACCTTGTTTAATGATAGTACCTAGATGGCATTACGTCTCCTACACTTAGTCAGTTTTGTAACCTATATACTAATAAATTCATAGACAACATTTTTAATTTGCCCTCTTTTGTGTTTATTACTTCTGTGGTTCTAGTTTTCACTATCTGAAGCACAGTTCAAATCACATTACTCTGTGTGTAGAGGCATCAGCTCCTGAAAGCCTGGAGGTTTAATGAGCACCTACCTACCATGTGCTAGTCACTTTTATTAAAGGATGCAGAATGTGTTATTGAACAAAATTCCTGCCCCTCTGGAACTTACTTTCTCGTAGTGAAACCTGATGCTCAGACACTAAGTAGGCATAAAATATAATGTTACAGAGTAATGAGTGCTATGAAGAAAAATAAGGCAAAAAGATTATGAGAGAGAGAAAACAAAGCATAACATTATGTCTCTCCATCTTCAACTATGCTTCTAGCAAGTTCCATGTGTAGCTATATTTGTCACTTCATTTCTTCTGTCTTTCCTTATAGTACTTTGTTTCTGGCCTGTAAGCTTTAGGAGGCAGGGACTGATTCTCTGTATCCCTCTAGCTCCTCTCACCTTGCAGATATTGCATTCAAATGCACCATTTTTTATGAAGTCATCAGTGTTCCTAAAAGACGACAAAAAATTCACTCTAAATGATTATCAGCAACAATTAAAATGTAAACAAAATCTCTAATTTGCTCATTTTTCTTCCTGCTATGGCTATTTGCCTCTACTTATTTCTTAGCTATGACATATGGTCTTAGTAATGTTTATAAATTAATGTTTATCAGGAGAGCAAATCACACTATGTCTGCATCACCACTTCAATTCTCTGGCTAGATGACCTGTCACCTTTATTAAGGGGCGCAGTCTGCCAGTGTTGGCTAAATTTAGCAAAGTAGTAAGTTGTGCTTGTTTACTCTCGGATTTCTAAGTAAAACTGCTGTATTTTCCAAAATAACTTTGATGACTAAAAGTCCCTTAATCCTAAGGTTAAGAGAATAAATTTTACTACTGGCATAATTAAAGCCAGCTGATCAAGGCACCTAAAGTCAGTCTCAGCACAGGCAAAGAACATCTGATGGAATGCCTGTTGTGAAAAGCTCCTTGGGGTGTTGTGTATCCTTCCCTGGCCAACCCCAACCTCTCTATCACAATCTCACTTCACGGATAGGAAAGCTGACGTGCACAGTGATTACATAACTTGTGAAAATTATATGGGCAATAAGAGGCAAAGCCACGATTAGAATTCAGGACAGCTCTCTCCAGTCCTGTCAGGGTTGTTTTCACCAGCTCTTGTACTTCTGAAACTCAACCTCCACAAAATCTCTGACTTAGCAAGTAAGACTGAAGGCTGTTGTGTTAAGCAAAGTTCAAGAGGATTACTTCAGAATTGCTTAAAAATCTAGAATGTGTTAATGTATGTTGACATGCTCTAAAAGAAGTACCCAGGATTTTCAAATGTATTTGGTGAAGAATTTTTTTTAACGGAATACTTATTAATGGAGCAACATGGAAAATAGTTTGGGGAACTTAAATCTGCCTCCTTTATTTTCAACTTAATCTGACTTCATTAAAACATAGTTATAAGAAGCCCAAGATTCACAGTTTATATATTATAAAGAATCTCTGAATTGATTTTACTTAATCTACCAAATAATGTAAGTTGTGAGGCAATTATTAATTTGTAGTGAGTGGTATCCGGTCAGGTCCTCTGAGTTCATTACCCAAATGTGATATTTTGATCAGTTAGGAATGGTGGTCATTGCATGTACATTTTTACAGATACAAAAATAAACTGTATGTGTTTAAATTAGTTACAAAATGAAGCAAGTTAATGGCATGGTTTTTAACAGATCGAAGGGAACTCTTAAAGACATCCACATTCCTGGAATTAATCATGTTTTATTCCCCTTTCATGATGAAGGCATTTGAAATCTGCATTTCTGGCAAATACATTTAAATTTTAATTCTTTAATTCTTCCTTTGACAACGCGAATATTTGATTTCAATTGCTTTAAAACAAACTCTAAAAATCAATAACAAAAAGGACAAAGTAGTTTTGAGACTGTGATAAAAATAGGTACTAAAATGCTACTGGTTATACAGGATCTGTTGTGAATAGGTCAGCTCAAGGTCCCAGGTAAACATCTTGTTTGTGTCCTGAAGCCTTGTTTTCTGTATGCCTTATACTCTCAGTAGAGTCCTCCTACTCGGGTCTAAACATGGGGCCACTGCACCCTATCGATCTTCTTTAAATCTCCAGAATAATAAATTTCAAGGCAACACAGCAGAAGCCGACTAAAGCCCTTTAATTACATCACTGCTGAAAGGAAATCATTGATCAATGGCATTATGGGAAAATAAACTGCCCCCCAAACCAGATCAAAGTCAATAAAATAGCTGACTAGCTGCCCCATTTGGGACTTCTGCTAGATTAGTGCTCATGGACAAGCAAAAGAGATGATTCTAATGCATGCTGCTTACTGTCTTTTTGAAGCTCTCCCTGGCAGGTGTCATGCTCTGAGCATGGTTTTTGATTACTCTAATTAAATATAATATTATCAACAGATCTTCATATTGATCCTTAAAATCCCCCCTTCTAAATGAAAAATTAAAAGCCTAGAGAGAGGGCCTCATAGGGTACCAGGTTATTTTAATGATTTTACTCCTTTATCAATTTTCTTCATGTTGTATTATTCTAATATTTATCAATATCCAGGTACCAATTAGCTAGAAATTCTAAATAATAGGCAAAATGAATAATTTCATAACTTGTTCTTCCTGAGATTAGACAAATTTGGTTTACATGAAGTTACATTCCTTGGCTAAAGTCTAAATAAATCATTTTTCCTATTAAGTGTTGCTGACTGTGCTGGTCACTATTCTTTATTGAAGGTGTTATTTTAATACATTGTCCAATACATGTAATGCAATAAGGCAAAGAATTCTTTTCTGTCAGGTAATTAGGTCAGAAAACTGTAAAAACATTTTAAGAAAATAATTTTGTAACAGCTTATGAGCATCGTTTATAGTTTTCAAATAGGCAAGATAATTTAAATGTTTAATGTCCTATTAATTTCACACATGAACATTTCAAGATGTTTTCTTCTACTTGATTAAGATTAATAATCTGCAAACAAATCTGAAAGCCTCAAATCTCTTTTCAAAAAGAAAGTATAAATTTAGAACATTTAAATATTTATAAACTTATCAGCGCTTTAGTATTGTATAATAATAAAATGTAGTGTTATCTTTAGAGTAAATTTGAGAATTTTGAGAATAACTTAAATTTAAGAACATACAAAGGGAAACCTAAAATATCAGATGAAATGACTCATTTATGGGTATTACTTTAGCAACTCGACCCAGGAAAAGCTAATAGCCCTGCCTTCTTCCCATTCTACATTTCTTCTTATTCATTCCCTATTCCCTCAGGTGGTTCTCATTGCTAATGCCCAAATGGCATCAACCTGTTGTTTAGCACATCTATGAAAAGGCGAGCCTGCTGGCTAATTTACCAAGGGATTAAAGCCCTGAAACCACTTCAATCTGCTACTTTGTTTCCATGTAAAAGCCTTACCCATGACACCAGTTCCCCACGTTAAAACTGAAAATCTCCTTAAAACAAAGAAAAATTCAATGTGAGAACTGTTTAAGAGAGAAACTGTATGCCAAAAATAATATTCTGTGCCCGTGAACAATGCAACGAAATTGCATTCTGTAGGTCAAGTCCTGCGTTATTTATTAAACAGAATTTCAGGTATTAAATGTTTACCATTTCATAAAATTAACAGAATTAATGCAGGCACCAATGGTAGTATGAGGGAGTATTGGGGAACCAGAAGGATTAATGTAAAACTGGATATAGATTATACTTCATCATTGTAGCATACTATTTAATTAAAATTCATATTTGTGTGTATTTTTTTGAACGTAAAACATTATGGTAACTGCATTAATTCACACTGGAAAACAAAAAAACAAATAAACAACTTCTTGAGGTTTTGTTTTAATAATAATAAAGACCTAAAGATTCATTATTCCCACAAAAATTGACAGGCATGCATACCAATTAATTTTTCTATATGAAAAATATCTGTTAACTCTATTTTTTAGATCAGAACAAGCTTTAATTTGATACATTTTACACAAAACACATTTATAGTTTTTCCTATTCAAAGTTTATTTATAGTTCAGTAAAAATCATAGTGATATCTTCCTTTAATAACTTTTTTAGTTCATAAAAACCATTACAATAGCACAAAATCTATGCTTAGAGGCCATTAAAACACTGGAAAAAAACAAAAACAAACCGACCCTATATTTTTAATGGGTATTCATTACCCAATTTGAATGAAAGCAAACTGAACTAAAAAAAAAAAAAAAGTGGGGAACCTATATTTAGGTCTTATTGAAGAACAGATGACTAAAATGAAAGCATATATTCATTATATCCTTGCTATAGTTCAGTGAATCTGTTCTACTAATAACTTCAGGACTATCAGAATTAAAGTAGAACTGTATATTAGAGAGGATAAGTTTCTGTTTCAAAGTAATCAGTTTTCTCTAAAATTTTTTTCCCAGGCCAATCAAAAACAAATTTCAGTAAGTTGGCTAGACAAGCCATTATTTCACAATATTTCATTGATGTTTATTTATTATAATCCTGAGAAGTGAGGGAGAAAAAAAGCACAATGACAAAACAGTTGACCCAATAAAAGGTAAATTATGAAGTAGTTAATAGTTTATAGTAGTGGCCTGGAATAGATCATTCAAAGGGGAAGACAAATATTGTTTCTCTCTTCATTTCTTTACTCTCATGACTAGTGTCCCCTGAACCTATTGGTGCCAACAGCGCAGATTTGCTGGAATGAAAAACAAGGCCAGCAATGGATGTGTCAGTGCCAAAGGCTTAAGAGAAAATGAATGTGCTCTAAGTTAGGATCTGTATGATATTCAAATTCAAAGTACTTCACATAAGGACAGGACACTCAAGGTCCCATTTCAATCACAATTTTATTATAGTGACAAATATGAAATTCTGACTGCCAATAAAAATACTGAATTTGATGTACTTCTGTGCAAAATTCATGGCCTTGATAGATATTCTGCAAGCTGTCAACCCCAAGGACCATAATGGATTTGTCTTTAAAGAAAAATGCTTAGGGTATGAATTACCAAATATGTGTTATCTAAGTTTTCACATTTTAAATCAAGAATTGTAAATTATTTTTCTTAGTTCACATTTACTGACAAAATTAACATTATGTGGAATTTTAAGGTGCTCCTTAATCAAGAGTAACAATAATGAAATATATTTTAAATATTTATTTTCTACCAGAACAAATGTGAATTTTTTTCATGGAATGGGGTGTTGAATTTTATAAGGTCCAAATTAAAATCATTTAAAAAATTCTTATTAAATTTTATATAGACACATATATATTAATAATACTATACAAAGTAAAAATTTCAACTTTAGCCTTTAAACAACGGAGAAAATAGTTTAGTGATTTTCATTTATTTTAAATAAGTCGAGCAAAATATCAACTAGAAAAACAGGGTGGTTTTTCCAAATTCATATCTCCGTCGGGGTGTATTTCCTAAAAACTAAATTCTTGCGGCATAAAACTACTAAATTTTACTTCTGATTAAAATAATATTTGAAATAAACAGATGTATTACTGTTCACGTCCTTATCTTCATAGAAGCACTCACTTTTTTCTTACTTGAAGAAGAAATAGAGAATAAGCTATACAATGGAGAATAATTTCTACCATCCCCCATAATTCACCAAAACCAGGCTGCTTCTGTGTCTCTAAAAAAGCAAGGAAGACATTGGATGCAAAGCTTCAACAAACTATTATTACACGCTTTTCCAGTCCATTAAAAGAAAGTAATTTAATCAGTTTATAGTTTCTCAGGAAAATCTCATTCAGAGAAATTTTATTGCCAGCTATCTAAATAGTAAATACCTATTATCCTCTCAAAATGAGTTTTTGCTTGCCAAGGGCAAACCCATTGCTGTTATTGTAGAGCTCTGTCAGAGAAACAAGAAGTTAAAAAGGTTATAAAGATACCATTAACGTCATGGGACTGTCTTGTCAAGACTCAAAAATACTTAGTAATTGAGGGTTTTATTCAAAGTGTATTAGCACCCACATAAACAGCACAGTTAATATGATGCTTTAGGCTTTATTTTGTTACAGCCCAGCAAAATCACCTACAAACGGCTGAATACTGTAAATGTATCTGCTGGAGAGCACAACTCATTTTATCATCTGGTTCTAGCATGAGTCTTTGAAGAAAATGTCAATAACATACACACAGCTTAAAGGCAAATCTAGATCCAACCAATGAGAGCAACAGAAAAAAAGCATAAATGATAACTAATTGGTCCTAACAGCATGTCCCTTTGATAGAAGTATGAGGGTAAGCAAAGGGCAAATGCTCTTTATTTAATTTATACATTCTAATTTAAAAAGAAACTGCTACAATATAGGTTACATTAATGTTCATTAATATACAAAACTATGAATGATTACAATGAAATAGACAATAAAAATAAAATAATTTTACTTCTATCATTTTACTTGTTTATCCACTGATGATTTCCAGAAAAAAATGACATTCTATGCCAATTTACTGATTTTAAAGCTATCTATTTACAGAGAAAATATTCTAGTACAATTTTTTACACTTAGTAAATACATAATACAACCATTGAACTTAATTCACCTGTCAGCTCTAACAATTATATAAACAATAAACATTTAAAGAAAATCTTTATTTACCTGCCTTCAATTTTGAATTACTGATTATACTATGCCTATCCTTCTCTTCAGATCATTGTCAGTATAAATATGGATATACAATGTTTATAAAAAAGTAGCCTGATGAGGGGCCAATGGTGTGATAAACATCAATATTTACTTTAAATAAATCAAATATAAGCAGAGTAGAAGAGTGAGAAAACGGTCTCAGTAAAGTATTGTCTGACTGGGGAAGAAACTGGATGGTCAAACTTTAAGGGCAGTGTATGTCAAGTGAATGATGGAAGCACAGAAATAATTAAACTGTAGCTACAGTTCCTCAAGGTAGAGTCAACTAACCCAAACAAGACCGCGGGGAATGAATTCCTTTCAGCCTTCAGAACCCAGCTCTGTACCACTCCCTCCATTCACATTTTCTGGACTACTCCCACAATTCCTTTCCCTCTACACCTTGTATACAATTTTACTATACTTAGCACAGTGAGTGTCTTCAGACAGGGAGTGTGAACTGTTCATTTCTGTATACTTAGTACCTGTCATGTTATGTATACATACAGTAACGTTCAAAAAAATGTTCATTGAATTGGCAATTAGGCCATGATCTTATTTGGACTCCAAATCATGGTGATTTGTTTCTGTGAACTGGCCAATGACCTTATCATATAGTTTTCAGTGGCTCTCCATACCTCTATCTATTATAGACAATGATTAAGCACAAACATCTTACCTATCAAGTATATTACTTCACTTGAAGGAAATCTAAAGTGGTTCAGAAATGATGCTTCCGGAATCTACACACTTAGTTAAGTTTATTAAATAGTCTTATTTGCTAACAGGAAAAGCAGTTAAAGATACTCATCTTAAAGTTGCTACATAAATGATCAATCCTTAAAAGTTTAGAAAGTAAAAGAGAATACTCAGGATATGCGATTTCTTATCACTTCTGTTAGTTCTCAGGCAATCTAATTTTTATCCAGATTTTTCTCTTTCCTGTCTCAAACCATAAGTAAATAAATAAGTGAATAAATAAAAAAAGAAAGAAATGGTGAGGGGAAGCTGTTGTACGGTTCTAGCCTGGAAAAACAGATTTCACTACTGGTAGGACTGAGGGAATGTGTGGGTACAAACAGGCAAAAGGTTCTCTATTGATCATGTTCTCTTTCTCTAAGAATCCAATCAGAGAGGAACCCAGAAATATCTTTGCCAATTATGACTCCATAGTACACCTTTACAAAGGTAAATTCTAGTACTTGCTGGCAAATCTGATGAAAATATCTGAGATTCCATCATTTGGAGTAAGATTAGTAAATTAATTGTGGATACCCTTTAACAATATTTTCTCTGTTCCTCCTACTCTATTTTTGAAGGAAGACTGTGTGACTACCTAATTTTTAAAATTCCAAAAATAGTACTTACTTAATGGAGGGAAATAACCAAATAATATAGAAGCATATGAAATAAAAGCTGAGTGTCTCCACCCTTACTCCCATTTCACACTATCCATAACTGCTCCATAACTTTGCACGAGCGGAGGTTGTGCTCACAATGGGGAAGAACAGACCTTACAGCTAGATGTTTACTGAAATTTTCTACGATTAAAATGTTCTATATTTGTACTGCCCAAATAAGGTACACAATGGTTAACTCTAGTAAAGAAATAACTGTTCAACATACACAGAAAAGGACCTGGCTGGACCAAAATTATCCTCTTCAGTATAGCAGTAAAAGGCTTTCCCTTGTTAATTAGTAAGGAAAAGCAGCAATTAGTATCAGAACGCATTACATGCAAATTTGTAGAATACTGTATACAGCTATGCATAGTACGTTATAATTAGTTTTATTCTAGAGGGTGAATTCAGTCATTCCCCACAGAGCTTTTTGCCATCTTCATCTTAAAGAACCCTTTCACAGGACAGTTTGCTTCAGTTAAGAGAATTAATAGATATTATCTTACTATTATTACTGTTAAGGTTCCCTAGATAGGCAAAATAGGAAAGCAGCAACTTTTTAAGAATTCTGGCTTAATAAGGCTTATTTCTCTCTAGGTGTGCTCTATGTTATAAATGATCCCTACTTTACATTACAAATATAATTTCAATGCATTTGCCTCCACTGACCTGTGAAATATATCTAAAACTAGCTAATTTTGAAATGTCAAAGCTTCATTTGATTCTGATTTGACCCACAAAATACTTTTTTACTAAGTCAAAGTACCACTGTATTATTTTACTTAATTTCTCCAGGGCTTTGGATTAGGCCTGGGCTCATGTCAATTCCATTCCCTGAGAACTGCTACCCTCCCCACCCCTGAGTAATCCAACTTTTAAGTTTTGTTTGTCAACAATAAATTCCCAGAGAACCCAGAGTCAGCTCCTGGCAAGGGAATAATTACTTCCAACTAGCAACTAACTAGCCAAGATAGATAGACAGACAGACAGACAGATAGACACAGATAGGAGCCAAGTACTTTAGGAGAAAGGGTCTTAATTCTAGCTCTTCATGTTTTTACTTTTAGTACAAGACTGAGTGTGGGAAGCCGAAGAGATCTTTTCTTTCTCCTGGCAATTTTTAAAAAAAAGATTTTATTTATTTGACACAGAGAGAGTGTACAAACAGGGGGAGCGGCTGGCAGAGGGAGGAGGAGAGGCAGGCTCCCCACTGAGCAGAAAACCTGGGATCATGACCTGAGCCAAAGGCAGATGCTTAACTGACTGAACCACCCAGGTGCCCCTTTTCCTGGCAATTTGTAGGTATTTTCAGCATGGATACTTTCAACTCCTCATACGAAGAATGTCATCCTGCTACAAACTTTGAGGCGAGAAAAGACCCAATGCTAGAAGGTGATAAGAGATGTTCTTTACTATGTCATTTTTATAAATACCAATTATGATTCAGTGCACTGGCAAACTACCAAAAAGATAGGTGGAACAGAGATAAACGGAATAATTTCTTATAAAGTACAAAAGAAAAACAAAAAAACTATGGAAAATATAGCTCCTCTGGGGAGGGGGGAGGGAGGGGAAGTAAATAATGGTTCTAAAAAATAAATGCAGCACCGATACTATCATAGAAAATACTCTGTGATATATTATCAACTCATTACTAATGCACTATTTTGTGTCTTATAAAATAATGACAACCCTTGACATTTAACTTTCATGTAGCTAAATAGAAGAGGTATGCAATTATAATTTGCACCTTAAAAATAGATCTATTACACAAAAATATATACAACAGTAACCAATTTGGGAGTTTCTGTAATATATTTAATATTGCATACAAAAGAAAAAGTGGGTCATTTACATTAAGTATTCTTGCATATTCAGTGGCCTGAATTTATTCTTTCAGATAATATCACCATGTGGGTACCAACATTACAATGCACACAAATCCACTCATCAAATAAATTTCTCTTGCACACAGGATAAACAATTTAATAAATTAAAATTAGAAATAACCGTGTTCTTTGATGAATCACTTTCATGAATACTACTCATGCCCGACTTTTAATCAACCTCTTTACTTCTCAGTGCCCTTATCTGCACTCTGGGGACAATAATATTGTTCTATTTATTTCATAAAATTGTTGTAAGATAAGAGACATTATATGTAAAGTGGTCAGGACAATGTCTAGTAAATCATAAATGCCCAGCAAGGCAGCTACTACAAAAAGCAATCTATACTCGTTAATACTATCATTACACTTAGGTTACTTATTTTCAATTTGACTTTGTTTGGGTTTGTTATTTTAAGATATTTTCTACTGTTACATAAAACATTACATGTAAACTGCCACAACGTGGACACATGTTGCTCTTCACTCCAACTTTCTTGATTGTTCATCACTTTCCCCATTTGGACCAGGCTCAAGCCAGGTCCAAGACGACCGGCTTGGACAACAGCTGTGCAGGGTAAACCTGGCTGTGTCCAGGCTCCACTTTACCAGACTCAATTTTCTACTTCTGAATTCACTATTTTTCCCATGAAAGGACTTTTGGTCTAGTATTTTCCTTTTGGCTCTGGGCCCTGAGGCACTTAATTTGACCTTAACACTCTCCCAACTGTCACCTCATGGAAGGGGTTCAAAGACAGGGAAATCTTTCTGTTTCTGGCCATAGGCCCTGAGATTACCATCCCATAGTCAGTCCTCTAAATTAGGACACAGGGAGATTGCTACTCAAATCTGTTATTTGAAGAAATTTTGCCTAAGCATATTTATCAGATCAGATTAAGATATCCATAAGGAAATGAAGTTCTAGAACAGTGATTTCTCAATGGGCACAGTAACTGTCCCTAAGGCACTCTGGAAATTTGTGGTGATGTTTTTTACTTGGAGTGATTGAAAGAGCAGCATATGGCATTAAGTAGGCACTGGTCAAGGACTCTAGAGTTCCTGCACTGCTCCAGAAAGAATTATCCTATGTTCCACATGACTTTTGAATGCCCTACCAGACATACATGTAGATGAAAATCCTTTTTATAATTATTTGGGTTTGGAATCTAATTATATGTAAACACAAAGTATTTTTTGACATGGCTGGCTGAACTCATGTTGAATTTCCATGATGCAACTATACTGGGCAGAATGAAAGAATATTATCATTTTCTTTGTTCAAAGCTTTATTGAATACCATTGTTCACCATTTCATATTACTTATCAAGGGCATTGTCATACATTAGTCTGAATTGCCCTGATATACTTGTATTAATCTGCATCTCTAGCTATGTCATTCATTCATGTGTGTGTATATGCATAAAATACATGTTTATGTGTACATGTACAACCTTACTTTAAAAATGTCAAATGTCAAGAAAAAGTTGACAATATCTAGCTGAATATTTGAAAGTGAGTTTCTAGCTTTGTCCACAATTGAATACTAATATACCTATTATGCTCCATTTTTTTTCTAATGAAGCTATCAGACTGTTAAATGGGTAAACATTTTACAAAGAAATAGTAGTGTTTTATGCTAATGTTCACCTGAACACTCTGCTCTTCCATTTCCCCATGTTTTTCACATGGAATAATTTCTGATCTTACAATTATTACAATTATTGAATACAAATGTATTTATTATAAACATCTGTTATAACTGACTACTTCATAATGTTTTCTATCAGAGTTTTACCCACGGTGTGAACAAATCAAAATACTTTATTACAAATCACTTTCTGGGGCACCTGGTGGCTCAGAAGGGTCAGCATCCGACTCTTGGTTTCAGCTCAGGTCACGATCTCAGGGTTGTGATCTCGAGCCCCATGCTGGGCTCTGCCCTCAGACTGGAGTCTGCTTGAGATTCTCTCTCCCTCTCTCTCTGTCCCTCCCACTCATGCTCTCTCTCTCTCTCTCAAATAATAAATCTTCTTCAAAAAAATCACTTTCTTTTCACGTCTCCCTTAATTAGTGAGGAAACTATTTTTTAAAATTGTGTGTATAGGGGTGCTTGGTTGGCTCAGTTGGAAGAGTTCGAGTTGGAGTTGTGAGTTCAAGTCCCATGCTTGGTGTAGAGATTACTTAAAATCTTAAAATAAAAAAAAAAAGTAAAATTGCGTCCACAGATAAGTTATATTCTCTAAAAATTTTATTTCAGGAAAGTAAAGGGGATGCTACAAAATATTTATCATAGGAAGAAACTAGTAGGACCTACAGGGTTGAGAACCACTAACCTGGAAAGAAGTCACACTAGTCTCCTTTCCCATTATTGAGTCAAAAATCACTGAGCACATTAAGTCTTTTCTCATTGTAGGGAGTAATTAAAAGCATGGGTTTACAGCTGTGTAACGCTGGTAAAGTTACTTTATTTCTGTGGGCCATTGTTTCCTCATCTGCAAAATAGGGATAATAAAATCCATTCATGGGGTTGATACCCAAAATAAATGAATTATTATGTGTATAATACCTCCAGGAGTGCTTAGTATATAATAATTGTTCAATAAATATTAAATATTATTTGTTGCTAGTATATGCAAGGCCTAGAATGTACCTTCTTCGCTTTCTTACTAAGAAAAACCCACCACCAATCATATTAATGAGAATACTGATCAGCAGAAAAAGATGTCGGAAACACAGACAGGGCATCTTTTTCCAGGGAGGTGAGAACTTTAGGAAAACATATAATTGATGAAACAGTGATGTACAGTTCTGATCAGTAAGGAAATCTGCATTGGACACGTAAAGTATCTAGGAAGGGAAGGGGGGCAACATCAGCCTTTAATGCCAAGTTTCTTTTATTCTTCCTTAATTTCCCTAGTTAGAGCTAATCATTCTTTCTATAATCTATTGTCCTTACCCATCATTTGTACAAAGAACTGAGTTTTGTAACAGTCTGTTTATATCTGTTCCTCCAATTTGGCCATAGACTTCATGGGTAGATAGATCACACTGAAGACTAATTTTGTCTCCCATAATGCCTGGTAAATTGTCAAAATTTATGTACATTTATGATTAGGTCCTACTTATGTTTCCACTTTAAATCAATGAGACCTTTGAGAGTCCTCTAACTTCTCTCAAACTCATTTCCTCATGTTTAAAAATGGGAATATTAATATCTGAATTACTTAGTTCATGACAGTATGTAAGAAACATGAAATAATGTAAGGGATGATGTTTTTAAAATGGTAGCAGAATACATAAATGTATAGTGATATTACTACTAATATATCAAAGACTATTTTTGTATAAATATGTTAAAATTCATTATGCTGTATAAAGTGATTTCATCATGTCTAGGACTAATTTCTTAAAAATAAAATAATTTATCTCCAATTTTAATGAAAACCAGAGAGAAAATTAAGCCACAAGAAAATTTTACATTACATTAATGTTTGATGAAAAACACCTATTCCATTAAGTAAAGGAAGCATCAACAGCAGTCAGCTAATGCCTGACAAAGATCAACAAACATGAATATTGTGCTAGGTAAATCTTCCCAATCTAGTTATTTATTTCACTGATTACTTCTTCATAGTTATTTGCCATTGACTTCAAGCACATTAAATGAAGTTTCCTAGCCTGCCAAGATGATAGATAACATTTCTGTGCATTCTTTTTATCACCATGGCCACTTTTAGTGCGTGTGTGTGTGTTTGTGCATGTGTATGTATTAATGTCTCTGAGACATCAGACATGGCTTAGACATGTATTAATAACCTCTAGTGAGGATATATAGATATCTAATTTTAAGAAGGCTCATTTCACAAAACATACTATGCATCAAATTGAGTTTTTTTTTAACATATATTTTTAAAATACATAGGGGAAAAAACCTAAATCCTTACTTATCTTTATCTTTGGTCACATATAAAGGTTTTCTTGACATTTTGTCTGGATATAGAATATAAGCAGTATCAATGATTGTAAGCATTTTCTGTAATTGAAAAAAGATGGTTTTTTCCCTCCTTATTTGCAGTTTAAATAATTAACAAAGACATTAGGCATTCTGTCCAGTGACAAACTATGGGATTTTAAATGCAAACACTGTAGATCACCAAGGAATTTGGTATGGATGATTCATCCTTATACATTCTAGTTGGCTTAAACATACGTGTATTTTTGATAAGCTAAAGGAACTACCTTAAGACTGTTACCAGTATTATTTGATCATAGACTGTTTTCTGTTTCTTACCAAACAAACTTCAGTATGTTGGTTCTTTTAAAATTCCCAAATTGCTTAATCTGTACTGCAGGTCAAAAGTTGGAGTGATCCAGAACCCAATGCCATAGAAAAGACCCAAATGGAGGTGGGAATCCTCTCGGACTAGATGGTTTTTAACTGAATGTGATTAAATGGCTTTTAATTGCCTGTCATACTCAGAGAATGAGACAGGTTTATCAGGGTTAATCCTGATATTTTTATTTGAGGCATATATAGATCTTTCCCTATTACTTAGAGGTCATATTTGTATAATAATTCAGTTGATATACTATAAACTGTCTTTAACAGTTAATCTTGGAAATGATAGAAATGATATACATGGAAATTCTGGTGAATTCTAAAAATCTGTAACATATGACATATATAACCTAACAATGAGTATTCACTTTATGTGCTCCAAAAGAAATACTCAATTGTGGGATGCCTGGGTGGCTCAGTCGGTTAAGCGTCCACCTTTGACTCAGGTCGTGATCCCAGGGTCCTGGGATGTAGTGTCCTTTATCAGGCTCCTTGCTCAGCAGGGAGCCTGCTTCTCCCTCTGCCTGCCATTCCCCCTACTTGTGCTTTCTCTCTCTCTGACAAATAAATAAATCATAAAAAAAAAAGCAAGCAAGAAAGAAAGACAGACTCAATTGGGGTAAGATAAAGTTTAAAAAACAAGGAGTCAAAATTTTCTTTTTCAAAGACTTCTATGATTCACTAATTTAGTCTCTGTATAATCTAGGATATAAAATTTCTATATTATTTCTTTTTTCTGACACCATTTTTAGAATGAGCGCTATAATTTATGATTTTATCTTATCCCAAAGCTATAAATATGACAATACATTCTTTCAGTCTACCTTGCAGCCAGGACTATTATAATTTCTGCATACTTTCTCAATGTTGGTTGAAAACTAAATCAAACGTTATTTTTCTTAATGAAAAAGTCACCAACAAATGTATTTCACAAGTGAGTTTGGGTTATATTTTGTTATATAAACCAAGAAATAACATGTACTTCATGTTTTGGGTTTTTCTTTTTCCTCCACAAATTAAATGTTTCCTAGTTCATTGTTGTCTGTTCACAGACAACGAAGTCATTCTTTTCTATGATTTCAATTTATAATAGGTATAGAATGAAATAATTTTTTTTCTTGGTCTAGTAAACATGACTGAAACTATGGTCTTTGGACAACCACATTAAATAATTGACTAGGAAATTTAAGATTATGTAATTTCCAAAATAAGTGACTAGCTCCAAATTTTTACATCATAAACATATAGATATTGCAAATAGACAAAAGGAGTATGGGGGGGTCCTAAATGGGAAGAAGAACTATTCCTCATCTCTCTTTTGTTAAGTCTCCATTCTCTAGATAAAGAATCGTTTAGTGAAGTTAAACTTCACTAGCTATAGTAACAATGGCTAGAATAACAACGAATATGCAAACGAATTAGGCCAGTTTCCATTTGGGGGAAAAGCAGACTACTTGGAACTCAAATCCCAATTCCTATATTTCTAAAGTCAAGGAAAGAAAAAGTTGGTGATGAGCAACTCCAGTCATAAAAATGTGGTGATATTCCTTTCACCAAATACAAAATTTAATTGATCAGTTATTTCTTTTAGGCTAGAACATTAATGAGAAGTAAATGACAGTAAGACAAGAAAATCACTCAATACAGCAATATTTTTCTAATATGTAAATATATACATACACAAAGCACATTGTCCCTACCTCTGCCCCATAAGACAAATGGAAAAGCCACACTCCAAAGGATTCATTCTACCACCGCTACTACCACCTATATATTCAACATAAACCTCTTTGTTCTCTCTTACTGATTTTTTAAATCATACTCATCCTAACCTCTCACTTTTTTCTTTAGTAGTTAATAATACATACCTGATGAAATGCAGTAACAGGCACTTTGTAAGCTATAAAAAAGACCTATCTGTAACTATTTATATGGTGATTACAATCTCAGTTTTCAGTAATCCAATATTTCTGTAATATTTCGAAGTATTAAAACATTAGTATTTTTCTTCATGGTATACTGTTTGCCATTATTTTTAAAAAGGAAATGTGATTTCTGTTTTGACATGTTTCCAAAAGTTATGTTTTGCATTAAACTCCAACAACAGAAAGCAATTTGGCCACAGACAAAACTCCTCTCCCCCCATCTCCATTTAAAAACCCTCGTAAGGTATTACTATTTTTAAGTCTCATTTCCCAGTTACTGGGTTATTGTATTACTAGTGAGGTAGAACAATTTGAATTTCCTCCAGAACCAATCTGGATACAATTTACTTCCAGAGGTCTCTGAAAAAGTCATCTTCCAATCAAAGGCGCAGGGAGAGGGTGGGGCTCCTTAGGAAAAATGATAGATGTGTTGGGGGTGTCTTAGTCAGCTTGGGCTGCCATAACAAAATTTCACAGGCTGAGTGACTTAAACAACCTAAATTAATTTTCTCAGTTCTGGAGACTAAAAGTCCAAGATCAAGGTGCTAGCATGGTCAGATTCTCATGAGAGCTTTCTTCCTGTGTTAGAGCTATTTTCTCACTTTGTCCCAACATGAGGGTAGGGTTTGGAAAGCAAGTTTACTGGGGTCTCTCCATATAAGGGCACCAATCCCTTTTCTAAACCTAATTATCTCCCAAAGGCCCCATTTCTAAATACCATTACACTGGAGTTCAACATATGAACAGGGGGTGGGGAAGACGCCTTTCAATCCATTGCTAGAGGAAAAGAGACAACTGAGAGGGAAGCTGCAAGCCTGGTCCCAGCCCTTCCTGGACACTGACCACTTTTCTTTCTCCAGCAGATTTCCACTGCTCACCTCCCTTTTTATCTTCCAGGGTCAAATCTGCTTTCTTAGGGCCTGACTCCTTCTTCAAGATAATTTATTTCAATCAGGACCTCCTCCCCCAATCATCTCATAGTAAAGGGACAAAAGATGTAACCAAGAACCGTCCTTCACCAACCCTGGTATTGTCTTAAGTGAGATACATCTGAGGATGAACTACAGATGATAATGTCTCACTTTAAAAACAAAGTATCAGTATTAAACTGGTATTTCAGAATCATACAGAATAGAAATTTACATATTGTTAATGCCTTTTTGCTCTATTACTCAATTACTATCTTTGTGCTACATTAACTTAATTATAAACACATAGCAGGCACTAAAAAGCGGTCCTTCACTCTCCTCCCTCGTCCTCTCCATTATATTTTGCTTCCTTACTTCAGATTATTTTGCCAAAGTGGCTCTTTGGATATCCCTTCTGTGGGATTAAAAGCCTGGTAGTAAATACTTACCTGTTGTTATCGATTCATCTATCAATGTAACTGTTGGCTCTGCACTGCATTCCAAACTAAACAGTAAAATTTTCATGCAAAAACTTAAAAGATATATTTAGACCTCCTAAGATATAAGTTTAAAAACTTGGTGAGAATATGGACTAAGTTATAATAAATACATGGAAAGCACTTAATGGAATACTTTGCACATAGTAAACACTCAATACATGTTAGTTTTATGTATGTTCTTTAAGGTAATCTTAATTTTTTTTCTGTACTTATGTGAATAAATCAGATTAATAAAGTATATATCCACCCTGCCCACAATATCCCAAGAGGGGGAAATACAACTGCAGCAGAATCATTTGCTTAAAGCCTACTGTTTGTATATTATAATGACTTCTCTAATATGCTTCATAAGAGAAGAGAACTAGCATCTGAATTTCCAAAATGAGGTAAGAAGGTTGTGTTTTACTTCACCACAGAACCTTTAACAAATGAAGAGAATTTTAACTCAGTGTAACTCAGGTATACTCTCAGATCTTGGCCATGATTTGCAAACAAACCCCTTTATGTCTGCCCTTTTGTTCAAATGATTTCAACTGAGAGGTCCTCAACTGCATGGTCAGAAAAGATTCTCTATTTTTGGCAGACAGTTGGAAGCACTACTTTACATGGGAAATAAGATCAGTAAAAACAGTCTAACTGACCTTTTTCTCTGATGTCCTAGAACGTTTGTCTCATTAAAAATAGAGCAATCAAAATAAGGTTTAGCTTGAGAGAAAAATTATTTCTAATTTTGGCTAATATTAAGACTTTTAGGAAAACAAAAAAACTTATATTATCCTCTTGCTCTATTTTAGTGATCATGATTATATTCTGCTCTAAATTAAATGAAATAATATAGGTAATGTGCCTAGCATATCTGGTGCTCATTTCCTTAATTTTTCTAATAAAATCAGAATGTGAACAAAAAAAAAATGGTGGATCACCACAATTTGCATCATAAAAAGGAAATCAAAAAGATTCCCCCACCCCCCAAAAAATTCTTTTTCATTCTAGTCAGCATGCTGTTTCTGTCTTCCCTACTTTAAGGGGAACATAATTCCATTTACTTCACAATAAAGACTACAAACCCTACATATGTGGCCTGTAAACTCTGTTAAAAAGATGGATTCTGATAAAGCCAATGTTTCCAACTTTTAAAACCTACTTCCCACCCCACCCCAAATTAAACAACTCAGCCATGTCTGTGGTCCTTAGTTTCTTTATAACAGTGTGGTAGTCTTACAGTGTAGCCTCAAGCAGGAATCATGCTCAAGGCCCATGTTAACAGTGGTTCAGCTGTTATTAGTCTATTAAAGAGCTTAAAGGTGAAACTCTTATTCTAACTTTATAATGAGAATAAATTGGGTAAACAGGGATTTGCTTTATTGGCAATACTAAAATGCATTAAATAAGTAAAAATTACATACAATTTTAAAATAAATATTTAAAATTATTAAAACCTGTTTTAGCTTAAACAAAATGTGAGAAATTCTTACATTATGCTTTTTCTAATTTCTTTCCTAATAAATGGTAAGTTCTAGTTTAAAAATCTGATAATGGCTCATTATCCTGAAAGAAAAAGATGATGTACACAAAGTTAAAAACGTTAAACTGCTTCAAATAAAAGCATCTTTCTAAAGCATATAACTGTATATACTTTCAGAAATACATAATTCCTTTAAAAACTTTTTCACTCAATACCTTGTAATCATCTCTAAATCTAATGGGACATAAGCGCATTTCATCAGAGATGAAATTCTTCAATGACTGCTAAAATGAGAATCAAAAAATTATTATAATCTAGTAGTTTGGCTTGCAGCAAGCATTAATCAGAAGTCATAATAAATCCACATGCTTCTTTAGACAGCACATTAGTCAAACAGTTTTCTATGATAACGACGTTGACTAATGGGCTCTGAGTTAGAAGGGTCAATCATAAACTCATCAAATGCTTCATTTAATTTCTTAATTTGGACAAACACAATTTGTTTATGGGAAAGATATCAGGTGTTCGTGAATGAATAATGGCTATGAAACCAAACTCCATTAATCAGCTCATGATTACAAATGACTTAGAGATTGTTTATTCTAATTTCATTCATTTAGGTCAACAAAGAAAACATGAGCAAATGAAACCATTTGAAAAAAAATGGCACACTTATTTCTCCATATTTAATAAGGCAATGATAAATACTCTTTCAATAACTATATCAAAAGGACTTTATTACTCAGGTTGATACCATTCCTTTTACAACTGAGTTGTTAATGCCTATGATTTATAAGGAGACCAGGTAAGCAAAACCAAATACCAAACAGAACACTCCTCAATACTAAAGTTATACTCATTTTATGACTTCTCTGATTTCTTAGGCAGAGGTAGTTACTCCTATGTTCCCACTGCACTTTGTACCTTTGCTTGACCCCTAGTAGGGTGTAACACCTTACGCCAGTTAGAATAGCAAAAACTGACAAGACAAGAAACAACAAATGTTGGAGAAGATGTGGAGAAAGGGGATCCCTCTTACACTGTTGGTGGGATTGCAAGTTGGTACAGCCACTCTGGAAAACAGTGTGGAGGTCCCTTAAAAAGTTAAAAATAGAGCTACCCTATGATCCAGCAATTGCACTATTGGGTATTTACCATAAAGATACAGACGTAGTGAAGAGAATGGCCATATGCACCCCAATGTTCATAGCTGCATTGTCCACAATAGCTAAATTGTGGCAGGAGCCGAGATGCCCTTCAACAGATGACTAGATTAAGAAGATGTGGTCCATATATACAATGGAATATTACTCAGCCATCAGAAAAAACGATTACCCAACATTTGCAGCAACATGGATGGGACTGGAGGAGATTATGCTAAGTGAAATAAGTCAAGCAGAGAAAGACAATTATCATATGGTTTCACTCATTTATGGAACATAAGAAATAGCAGGGAGATCGGTAGGAGAAGGAAGGGAAGAATGAAGTGGGGTAAACAGAAGGGGGAACGAACCATGAGACATTATGGACTCTGGGAAACAAATTGAGGGCTTCGGAGGGGAGGGGGCTGGGGGATTGGGATAGGCCGGTGATGGGTATTAAGGAGGGCACATATTGCATGGTGCACTGGGTGCTATACGCAAATAATGAATCATGGAACACTACATCAAAAACTAAGGATGTACTGTATGGTGACATAACATAATAAAAATTATTATTAAAAAAATAAATAAAGAGTCTGTTAGATTTCGAAAAAAAAGAAAAAGAAAATGTAAGTGAAATGGATAATTTACTAGGAATATCTATTTTACCAAAATTAAAATTTTTAGATTAGAAAGCTCAAAATACAAAGTTTCATAGAAGAAATAGAGAGTTATCAATTACAAAAAAGGTACCAAGTCCATATTGCTTCATAGGTGGAAATCTACTAAACTATCAAAGATAGTTCTAATGTTGTGAAAATTATTCTTAAGCATAGAAAATGAAAAAACAAAAACAAAAACTTCTGAACTGTATTTATGCAGCAAGCATAACACTGATAGTCAAAAAAGAAAATTATTAACCAATATCACATATGAATATTAATGTAAAAACTAAATAAAATATTAAGAGTATAGAATGCAACATTACATTACAAAATAACACATCATTAACAAATGGGAGTCATTAGAGGTTATACAAGGATAGGTCAATATCGAGAAATTCTTAAATATGACACAGCATATTAAGGATCTAATGATCATATCAGCACATACAGAAAAAACAATTGACAAAATCCAATATTCATTCATGATAAAAACTCTCAGTAAACTAAGAAGAAAAAGAAACTTCCTTGAAAGGAACTTCCTCAACTTCTTTTGATAAAGAATATCTACAAAACCTTACAGCTAACACCATACTTAATGGTAAGAACCTGAAGCTTTCCCACTAATACCAGGTACAAGGTAACCAATGTCCCATCTCACCCCTCCTTTTCAACATCACACTGTAAGTCCTAGCAAATGTAATAAGACAAGAAAAGGATATAAAAGGTATGCAGATTGGGAAGGAAGAAATAAAACTGCCTTTGTTTGCAGATAACATGATTATGTATGTAGAATATCTGAAAGAACGAACAAAGAACCACAGGAACTACTATGAAATTTTAGAAAGGAACAAATAGAATTTGAAATAAAAAACACAATACCATGTACACTAGTACCCAGAAAAACAAAATACTTAGGTATAAATCTAACAAGTATGTACAAGAGATGTATGACAAAAACTACAAAATTCTGATAAACATAATCAAAGAAGAACTAAATAACTGAGGAGATTTTCCATGTTTATGATAGGAAGACACAACATTGTGAAGATGTCAGTTCTTCCCAACTATAGATTCAAGACAATCCCAATCAAAATTTCAGCTAGCAAGTTATTTTGTGGATATCACAAACTGATTCTAACGGTTATATGGAGAGGCAAAAGACCCAGAATAGTCAACAGTGTTGAAGAGAAGAACAATGGTGGAGGACTGATGCTACTCAACTTCAACACTTACCATAAGGCAACAGTAATCAAGACTGTGGTAATTGCAAAAGAATAGACAGATAGATCAGTGGAATAGAAAAGAAAGCCTAAAAATAGACCTATATCTACAGTCAATCTTTGACAAAGGAGCAAAGCAGTAGAGAAAACAATAGTTTTTTCAATAAATGGTGTTGGAACAGCTGGACATCCACATTCGAAAGGGAAAATCAATCTAAACAGATGTTATACCCTTCACCAAAATTAACTCAAAATGGATCAGAGACGTAAATATGAAACAAAAAAATGATAAAACTCCTAGAAGGTAACATAGGAGAAAACCTAGATGATCTTCAGTATGGCAATGGCTTTTTAGATAATACCATCAAGGGCAGGATCCATGAAACAAATAGCTGATAAACTGGACTCCATTTAAATTAGAAAGGTCTGCTCTGTGAAAGACAGTATCAAGAGAAAGAGAATACAGACCATATACTACAAGAAAATGCTTTCAAAAGACATATCTGATACTGAACTCTTATCCAAAATATACAAAGAACTCTTAAAAATCAAAAATAAGAAAATAAACAACGTGATTTAAAAATGGCCCAAAGACCTTAACAGACGTGTCACCAAATAAGATATACAGAGGGGAAATAAACATATGGAAAGACGGTCAAATCATATGTAATTAGGAGATTGCAAATTAAGATATAACTACACACATATTAGAATGGCCAAAATCTAGAACACTGACAACATCAAATGCTGTTGAATGTGGAACAACAGTAACTCTCATTCATTGCTGATGAGAATGCAAAATGGTACAGCTACTTTGGAAGACAGTCTAGCAGTTTCTTACAAAACTAAACATTGAGCCAGCAATCACGCTCCTTGGTAATTATCCAAAGGAGCTGAAAACTTATGTCTGCACAAAAACGTGTGCATGGATGTTTATAGCAGCTTTATTCATAACTGCTGAAACTTGGAGACAACCAAGATGTACTTCAAGTAGGTGAACGGATAAACTGTGGTACATCCAGACACTGGAATATTATTATTCAATGCTAAAAAAAAAATGAACTACAAGCCCTGAAAAGACATGGAGGAACATTAAATGCATCTTAGTAAGTGAAAGAAACCAATGTGGAAAGGTTATATACCATATGATTCCAACTGTAGGGCAGTCTTAAAAAGGCAAAACCATGGAGACAATAAAAATATCACTGACTGTCAAGGTTTGGAGTTGAGGGAGAAGGATAAATAGTTTGTGTGCACAGGTTTTCAAGGGCGGTGAAAATACTCTGTAATGGTGGATATATGTGATTATGTATTTATCCAAACTCAGAATGCATAACACCAAGAGTGAACCCAAATGCTATAATATAAACTCCGATCTTCTATGATGTACTTGTGTAGGTTCATCAACTGTAACAAATAATTCAGCTCTGGTTGGGGATGTTGATAATGGGGGGAGGCTATGCATGTGCGGGGGAAAGAATTATATGGGAAATCTCTGTCTGTACCTTCTTAATTTTGCTATGAACCTAAAACTTATCTAAAGAAATAAAGCCTTATAAAAAATAAATGTTAAAACAATTTTAAAGATTAAGAAAAATATCTCACTTTTTAATATGGTTATCTCCATAGATGCTGAAAAGGTCTTTGGCAAAATTTAAGAACCCAATACTAATATGAAAAAAAAGAACACTAAAAAAAAATAGGGAATTGATAGATAATTAAAATCAAACACGTATCTAAGTCATAAAGCCAGCATTTTCCTTAATGGGAAAAAAACCAGAGGGACTTTCATTAAGATTAAGACTAAGGCAAATATATCACTATCTTTACTACTATTTAATAGTGTACTAGAGACATAAAAACTTGAAAAGGATAAATAAGACACCTTTTATTTGTTATAATATGTTAATATACCTGGAACACACAAGACAGTCAATGTTAAAATCTCAAAATAATTTGGTAAGGTAGCAGCTATTTAAATAAGTATACCAAAACTAATAACCATCAGATATACACATACTAAACAGATAACATAATGTAAAGAAAATCTCATTCATAACAGCATTAAAGGAATAAACATAACAAAACATGTAAAATCTAAATCATTCCTGAAAGTTGCAAAAGTAGACTTGAGTCAATGGAAAGACATTCCTCATACTTGGATAGGATATCTCTACATCATCAAGATGTCAGTTCTGTCTAAATTCATTTGTAAATCTAACACTACCCAATAAAAATGCCAAGAATGGTTCTTATGGAGCTAAACTGATACTAAAGGGGAAAAAAGTACAATATTTTTTACACAGAATATATATTACCGTGATCATCACACGAAAAAATTTACATGAACTATTTGTAAAGCAGAAATAATTCCTGATGTCATATATGCAGATTAACCTCACTACAAATGAATAATCATGGGTATAGACCATTTTTTAGATGGTGAGGTTTTCTTTGCCTTATGGGGTCACAAGTCTCTTTCTTGGATAGCGCAAGAGCAAATCTACCTCAAGATTATCGATTAGAAAAAGAGGTCTGGATTGAAGGGCAGCAGCACCTTCACCAGCTGAAAATATACAATGTTGTAATAAATAAGTAAAGAGAATCTATTCTATATTGTAAACATACTACAGAGAGTAATTCCCAAAATTTTAGATTTTTCAACCTTGTTACTGAATTCTCTATATAGTGAGAGAAGAAAATTTTATTAAACCTAAAATATGTAATTTTCAAATAAAATTGACATCATTTTGATTCAACCAGAAAAAAGTTCAAGTAAGCCATTATTAACCAACGAACAAATCCAAACTGCTCCCAACTGAAAAATGGGCAGAGGACCTGAATAGACTTTTTTCCAAAGAAGACCTACAAATGACAGAGAGGTACACGGAATGATGCTTAATATAACTAATCCTCAAGGAAATAGAAATCAAATCACAATGAGATATCACCTCACATTTATTAGAATGGCTATTTTGAAAAAGACGAGATAATGTGTTGGCAAGAACGCAGAGAAAAGGGAACCCTTGCATACTGTTGGAAGGAACGTAAGTTGGTACAACCACTATGGCAAAGAGTATGGAGGTTAATCAAAAAACTAAAAATAGAATCACCGTATGATCCAGCAATCCCACTTCTGGATATATACCCAGAGGAAATGAAATTAGGATCTTGAAGATACGTGTATTCTCATGTTCATTACAGCATTATCCACAATAAGCCAAGATATGGAAACAACCTAAGTAGCCATCTACAGATGAATGGATAATAAAAATGTAGTATATATGTAATGTAATATGATTCAGCCACAAAGAAAGAGGAAACCTTGCGGACTGTGACAATATGGATGAACCTAAATGAAGTCAGACAGAGAAGGCAAATACTGTATGATATCACTTACGTATGGAAGCTAAAAAAAAAACCCAAACCCATAGAAACAGAGAATAAACAGAATGGTGGTTTCCAGGTGCTGGGGAGTGGGGGAAATGGGGAGATACTGGTCAAAGAGTACAAACTCCCAGTTAGTAAGACAAATAAGTTCTGGGGGGGATATATAACATGGTGACTACAGTTAACAATACTGTATTATTTACTTGAAAGCTATTGAGAGAGTAGATCTTAAATGTTCTTACCACTCATAAAAAATGGTAACTGTATGAGATGACAGAAGTATTTTTTTTTAAAGATTTTATTTATCCATTTGACAGAGACAGAGACAGCCAGTGAGAGAGGATACCCAAGCAGGGGGAGTGGGAGAGGAAGAAGCAGGCTCACAGCAGAGGAGCCTGACGTGGGCCTCGATCCCATAACGCTGGGATCACGCCCTGAGCCGAAGGCAGATGCTTAACCGCTGTGCACCCAGGCGCCCCGAGGTGACAGAAGTATTAACCAACACTACTGTGAGTCATTTCATAATATGTAACTATCAAATCATGTTGTACACCTTAAACTCACAAGATGTTCTATGTCAATTATGTCTCAATAAAGCTGGGGGAGAGCGGAAGACCCAAATAGCTTCATTACATTCTCTAACTCCATAAACATATTTAATCTAAAAATATTTCACCATTTTCATGACATCTACCTTAAGCATTTCTTGTCTGAATTGGCTATTAACGATTTCCTATATACAAAATTTAATCTCCAGTTTAGAGTGAAACAATATGTTAAGGGGAGGGGAAAAAAAATTCCAGAATATACATGCTACTAAGTTTGATAACAATAATTCTAAAATAAGCAACGTATATATTCCCTCACTAAATACAAGCATTACATGTTCTAAAGATGACTGAAAGAAGTTTTTAAGGTGATATTTTCCCAGAATTTTTCAGTAAAATACCCATCATGTTGCCTTTTTGAAAATCTTCAAAATTATACGGATTAGATACACAGCAAGATAACTAAAGATAAAAATGTAAAATACCTGGCAACTTGCTTGGGTCAAAAGAGATTAATAAAACTAACATGGAATAACATGCAAAAATTGTAAATTGTCAATAGTTATAGAAGCGCAGATCATTATTAAATCAGCAAAAGTCAATTATAAAGCAACACAAATATCTGTGCTATTGTTTATAAGAGCATGATATTTCACATTTTGAAGTTTATGATATTTAACTTACTGAAAAGTAAAATTAAATTTTAAAAATATAATGTAATTTTGCCTTCTATAAGCTGAAGTGGGTTCAACCCAGTTCTGAATTAGTAATATGTATTTTTAAAAGACCAGCTTTTTAGTTTACTAAAAATGAGAAGCAGTAAATTGTTCATTCATACATTTGACAAATAAAAATTTATTGAGCACAATGTATAAAGTTCTCAGTACCAGAGGTACAAGAGTAAACAAAACAGATTAAAATCCTTGCCTTTATGCAGCTTAGTTTCTAGTGGGGACAGATAATGAAAAATACAAATAAGTTAATAATAAATGGTAACAGTGCTAAAGTGGAAAAATAAAGCAAGGAGAGGAGACAAGGAGGTGTGTGTCTAGGGGCAAAGTACAATTTAGCTCACTGACAGCTGAAGGAGGTGAGGGAGTAAGTAGCCATTTCAGGAATGAGCATTCCAAGCAGATGGAAAGGGAAGCATTAAGGGCTTGAAGTGGGAGTGTCTGCTAAGGCTGAGGAATAGTGAAGGTGTAAATGAATAAAGCGGAAAGAGTGAGGAAAATAGGAAATGAAATCAGAAAGATGACAAATGATGGACCAGATTCCGAAGGGCTGTAGTGGTCATTAGAATGATTTTGGTTTTTACTCTGAATGGAGAAGACACTGGAGCAGAAGAGTGATTATTTCTGATTCAGGCTTTACAAGGATCATTCATTCTAGATGCTGTGCCAAAAAATAAACTACAATGGGGCCAACAGAAGCAGGGTGACTAGTTCAGAAGCTATTGCAATAATCTTGGTGGGAGATGGTAATGGCTTAGTCTAGGGAAGTGGCAGTGGAGGCAATGAGAACAAAGATTCTACATATGTTTTGAAGGCAGAGGCCTCAGAATTTGTTGATGGAACTACTGTGAGAGACGAGAGACAGAAGGGAGTCAGGACTCCTTAAAATCTGTGAAGAGTGAACAATAAGACTTTAGAGGGAAGCTGAAACTTGGAGAAGGGAATGACACTAGAGTATTTCACCATTTTTGAGGTTTTGGCCAAAGGGTGGACCATGGTTTCGGCAAGATGTGGCTAAATCTCTGAGAAAAAAGCCTGCGGTCTTTTTGGCCTGATGACCAGAGAGAACTCAGGGCCAGCACTGCCACTGGAAGTAAGGCGGAATCTTGGAATAGAGAGAACCAGAGAAAGGAAAACCCAATTCTGTGTAAATTCTACCTAAGTCTCTGGCTGACTGTCAAACAATGTTTGCTTGGGACCTACTCAAAGCAGTTTGAAGAAAATAAAATAACTTTAAAATAAACTGGCATTTCAGCTGTTGCCCAACATAGGTGAGGAAAAATTACAATTTATGCCCATCCAAGTTAACTTCTTGCTAAAACAAAAACAGAAACACTCTTCAGAGGAGTATAATAGAAGTCAGAGTATTCACAACAAAATATTTACAATGTCTAAGACAATCAAATAATCATTCAATATCCAAAGAACCAGGAAAATGTGACCCATCATCAAAGGGAAAGACAATTAACAGTGAAGTCTATGTCTATCTTGTCAGTTCGAATGGAAGAATGAACACCAAAGAGCATTATCAACCCCAGGCATGGCCAGACTGGCCAAGGACAGGTAGGCCTAGGTTCAAGGGATAGGAATACTTATCGATTCAAAGGACGCAGCAGGACAAACAGATGACCAGCACTACCGTAGAGATATTATCACCAGATGTACTTAATGAATTCTCTAACACAAAGAATAAAAAACTTTTTTTTTAGATTCCAAATCTCTTGAGATAGAAAAGACCAAAGGAAGCAGAACCAGGACACCTGGTAGCATGACCTCATGGTTCTCCCATCAACGGCATCCGCCTTCTCAGGAGAACACGGTCCCAAATTTTGCCCTTAAAAACTTCACTTACGAGCCATCCAGGAGTTCGGGACTTTTGGGCATTAGATCCCCATTTTCTTGGGTGGCCCACACTGCAAAAGCTCCATGTCAGTTTTTATTGGCTCGCTGAACATCAGGTGGATGAAGTCTCGTTTGTTTCCGTTAACAGTGATTAACCTTGAGATGAATCAGATGTTGAAACTAGTAATAAATAACTTCAGAACAGCTATTATAACTATGCCTAATGATGTACATGAAAATACAAGAAATTTTCTTAAAAACAGAAAATCTCAGCAGAGAAAAATAAAATACAAAAAAGAACAAAATAATTTTACAACTGAAAAATATAACAGATATTTAAAAATTCACTGCATAAAAGTGACAAGATTAGTGAATATGAGGATTGGTAAAATAGAACAATAGAAATTACACAAACTGAAAACCCAGAGAATTAAAAAAAAAAAAATTTTTTTAAGAAGAGGGAGTGAAACCTATGCATTAAGTTAACAAATGCTTGACCAATTTACCCTAAGAAAATTCTGGCTAGCCTGATTGATTTATAAGCCTGTTCTGCAGAAGCTGACTGACCACTGATGAGACTAGCTAAGACTGAAGCAAACTGGGAAAAATTCTTGCAGCCGCACAGAAGGGACCAAATGGGAATGAAAGTAATCTCTGGGACTATACACTCTAGATGTCTCCCAGTTTGTCATGCTTACCCCACGCTATTTTATGAATGTGCGTCCCATGAAAAGTCATGATTCCTGAATGCGCATGCTCAGAAAGGAGGACCCCACCCTTTGTCCTTAATTTCAATCAGCATATTCCACTCAACCTACATACCCTATGACATCTTGACCCCCTGTCTTTATTCATTTACTTATTTTGATCCCAACCCTTCAGGGAGGCAGACTTGAGAAATTTTCTCCCACTTTCTTGCTTGGCACCCTGCGCTAAAACCTTTTTAGTCTGCCACAAAACTGGTGCCGGTGTTTGGCTGATGGTGCATCAGGCGATGGACTTGTCAGGTAACCAAGGGAGGATGAAGAGAAGGAGAAGAGGAAAAGGAGGAGAAGAGAAAAAGGAGGAGAAACACTTAGGGACCCTTAAAGAAGTATCAAAAGGTCTAACTGAGGCAGAGAGGGATTCTGAGGCACCTACCTAGAAAAGAGTATCTTGGGATAAAGTTGCCCTAGGTCCTATCTCATAATTTCAGCCTGTTTAAAAATGAAAGCTCTTTAAATATCTTTCTGCTCATTTGTAGTCCCCTTTTCCAAGGCATTTCTTCTACAGAACAGGAACTTGCAGAAAACCCTGGGCCCCCTCAGACAACCCATTTCTTTAGCCCACCTTGCAGTTACTACAATCAGGAAGCCAAAATCCACAGCGTGAAATAAACTCCAGTGATCAATTTACAACCAATTTGCTCCTGCAAAGACCAGATCAGACCAGTCAGAGCTACCATGGACCCCAGCACTGAACTTTAAACCACTTTTCTGCTCATTATAATGTTAAAAAGTCATGCCCAGGTGTGGAGACTTAACATGTAAATAAAACATTCGATGTATGAAGAAGCACATCTTTCAACTGTGCCTGCATGCCCAAATTCCTATGTTTCCCTGCCCCTATATATATGCTTAGAAGTCACTCCTTTTCTACCTCAGCCCCTTCAAAAGCTTTCCCCTGCCACTCTCAGGGAGCAGCCTGGTATCTCTCTAACTAAGGCTGTCTTCCTCATGGCCAGGCATGAGCTTGCAATAAACACTATCCACACCATCCTTGGCCTCATGTCTGTTTCTATGTGTATGAGAGTAAAAGAACCCTGAGGTCAATAACATAATATGTAAAGCAGAAAAGAGAATAGGGCAGATTTGAAGAAGTTATGGCAAACCAAATTCCCAAATCTGGGTCCATAAATCTGCAGAGTGAATAAGATCAGTGAACCCCAAACATGAAAAACAAGGAAAATCATGCCTACTCACATCACATTGAAACTACTGAAAGCCATAGATAGAGAAATACTGAAAAACCACCAGCAAAATATAACACATTCTATACAGGGAAACAGTAATTTCAATGACTGAGATTTTCATCAGAAAAAATGAAAGCCAAAAGACAGTGAATGTCATCTTTAAAGTGCTAAAGGACAAGAATCTTGAAAGAGATCAACCTTGACCTAATTTATATTTATAAAATATCCAACAACTGTAGAGTACACATTGTTTTGAAGTATACATGGTACGCTCATCGACACAGAATGCAACGTGGGCTGAAACAACTCTTAAAATTTTTTTAAACATTGAAATCATATGGAGTAACAGACACTGACTGGATTTAACCTCCTTTCTAGAAATAATGATGAAAGACAGATAGAAAGAAAGAATAGGGAATGGAAGGGTTGTGTTGGCGGGGTGGGGGGGTAGAGGGAGAGAGAGAAAAAGAGAGGGAGAGAAAGAACGTTAAAAACACTGGACATGGGGCAATGAGGAATGATCCCCCTGAGACAGGAGAGAAAGGAGGAATGTCCTAAGATTGCTACAGTTGCTGGAAACCCTAGTGGACTCCTGGTGGAAGGAGAGCCTAGTAGACTCTGGGTTGAGAAGATGGAGCTGCTAGTTCTGGGAGACAAAGACACCTACAGTTTACAGGACAGAGTAGTACCAGAGACAGACCTGCACAGAAAACTCAGTGACCTGTGGAGGATCCCCTTTAAAATAGTGATTGGCAAACACATTTGAGAAACTACCTGAGCCTGGGAGAAGAACCACCTGATCCCTACTGCTAAAATAATATCTAGTACATGAAGGACACCTAATAAAAAATGTTGAATGTTGAATGAATTCAAATGTCTACGTGCCTTTTCTAAAACTAAATTATACAATAAATTTAAGTACCATAAAAATCTCTTGCAAAGTGAGGAGGCAATAGAAAATAAAATTTAAGGAAAGACAGGCTTGGGCAAAATATGTAATGCTCAAAGCCACATTATGAAAAATACTTACCTCTTTATGTTTTTAGATATCTTCCTAATAAGTAATTTTAATTCATTTTATATAAAATGTATTTATGAATATTCATAGCAAGGTATGTTTATAAACGTGCTTGCTTTCTTAAATGAATACTATCCAATAAAGTTACCCATCTTTAAAAAAGTAGAAATATCCAACTGTATCCATATATACAAAAATTCTTTCATTTAATCAACGATGATTTGCTAAGCCCTATTTACTTTTCAAGGTCTTTTTTTTTTTTTTTAAAGATTTTATTTATTTATTTGACAGAGACAGAGACAGCCAGAGAGAGAGGGGAACACAAGCAGGGGGAGTGGGAGAGGAAGGAGCAGGCTCATAGCAGAGGAGCCCGATGTGGGGCCCGATCCCATAACGCCGGGATCACGCCCTGAGCCGAAGGCAGACGCTTAACCGCTGTGCCACCCAGGCGCCCCTACTTTTCAAGGTCTTTGATTAACATTTTCAGAATGCCTCTAGACTGACATTAATAAGTCATCTTTTATTTATTTTTTCAAGTAGGCTCCGCGCCCAGTGTGGAGCCCAATGCAGGGCTTGAACTCATGACCCAGAGATCAAGACCTGAACTGAAATCAAGAGTCAGATGCTTAACCAACTGAGCCACCCAGGTGCCCCAAACAAGTCTAAAAACAACTCTAAAAATCCCAAGGCCTTATCAACCTTTCAGAACCACTATGTAAAACTGAGAAATGATAACCATTTCAAGCATTACTTAAGAGAATTGTAACAGAAGGAATTAATTATCTCCTATGGACTAACTTTGAGCCAATAAAAAGTACACTTATATGGAGCTTCTACTATCACATGAAGAATCAGAAGGGATTTATAGGCTTTAACATATTCCTTTCACGAGGTACTTTAGGAACCACTATATAGAAAGTGCTTAGTTTAACAAGTATTAACATTAAATTAAAATTCCCTAATTTTAATTCAAAACTAAAAAATCACCTTGTTTTTAAAAAAGATTTGTTTAATTTACTTATTTCAGAGAGAAAGAGAGAGAGCGTGAATGGGGGAGAGGGAGACAAGCAGACACCCACTGAGCTGGGAGCCTGATGTGGAGCTCAATCCCAGGACTGAGATCAAGAGTTGGAGGCTTAACTGACTGAGCCACCCAGTTGCCCCCAAACTAAAAATTATCTTTTATGAGCATATATAATATATCATTGGCATACTAACCAAAAAAAATTCTGAAAACATTAGACATGTGTATGGTTTTCCATTCAGATAATATCTGATTAAAGTTTGCTTAGATGAACTGAATATATTAAATATATTATACAGAAGTAGAGAAAGTTAGCCTGAAAGATTTTGCAATGTATAAAGTTCACATCAAAGTCTAATTAATCCTATCAGAATTTGCTACAGGGAAAACTGGGTGTATTTCACTTGGTTAAAAACAGAGCTAGATGTCAGGAATGAGTTTTAGTATATACCTTCAATGGTATATAAATGCGCATTTATGCAGACTACTAGCGACATTTATTCATCCAACCATTAATAGATAAAGGCTCCTAACACCAGGGTATTTTGCTACTTTGGGAAATGTAATGTTGACAGACCTTACCTATAGGGGTTTATCACCTAATAGAAGGAATCAGGAATGCAAATGGTCCTAATGAAACATTTATAACTGCTATGAATATGTTACAGTATACGCAAAATTTTAGAAAACCCAATCCAATAATATATAAAAAGTACACTGCGTTCAAATGGTTTCTCCCAAAAATGTAAATAGGATTGGTTTAACATTTGAAATCAACCAATGAAATTCAACATATAACCAATGAAATACAACACACCATCTCAAAAGATGCAGAAAAAGCATCTGACAAAATTAAAACATTCATTCCTGATAAAAACTCAAAGGAAACCAGGAATAGAAGAAGAATTCTTCAACCTAAAAAGGGCATCTGTGAAAAACCTACAGTTAACATCTTGCGTAACGGTGAAAGACTGAATGCTCATCTCCCTCAGATCAGGAATAATCGAAGGATATCAACTCTCACCACTTCTATTCAAAATCGTGTCTGGAGGTTCTAACTAAGGAAATAAGATAATAAGGCAAGAATAAGAAATAAAAGGTCTTCAGATTTAAAAGGAAAAACAAAAACTTCATTCATAGACAACATAGTTATGTAGAAAATGTCAAAGAATCTTACAAAAACTAGCTATCTTTGAGTTTAACAAATTGCAGCATACAAATTCAATATTCAAAAAAGAACTGTATTTCTGTACACTATCAGTATAATCTAAACAAAAAAATCCAGTTATTTATAACGGCACCCCCAAACATAAAATGCTTGGGAATAAATCCAACAAAATATGTATCTATATGCTGAAAACTATAAAACTGATGAAAGAAATCCAAGAAAAACTAGAGACAGAGAGCTATACTATGTTCAAGGATGGAAGAGTCAATTCTCTACAATGCTGATCTGTAAAGTCCACATAACCCTAATAAAAACCCCAGCTGGAATGTTTTTTTGGTAGAAATAAATAATGACTTCTAAAGTTTATATAGAAAGGGAAAAGAACTAGAATAGCCAAAGCATTCTGAAAAAGAGGAACAAAGGGGGAGGACTCAGTTACTGATTTCAAGACTTACTAGTATAGTGCTATAGTAATCATCGCAGTGTGGTACCGGCAAAAGGACAGGTAGACATAAACATCAATGGAACAGAATAGAGATTTGAGAATAGACCTAGTCACATGAGGTCAACTGGTATTTTACAAAGTTACAAAGACAATCCAGTGAAGGAAAACTATATTTTCAATAAATAGTACTAAGACTATTAGATATCCACATGCAAAGAAAAGAACCTTAACCCACGCTTCACACCATATACAAAATTAAATAAAAAATGGACCATATCTAATTACAAAATCTAAACTATGAAAATTCCAGAAGACAACACAGAAGCAAATCTTTGTGTTTTCTGCTTGGGCAAAAGATATGACACTAAAACCACAATACATAAAGCAAAAAACTGATAAGTTGGACTTCAATGCATTAGGAACTTCTACTCTACAAAAGATACTGTTAAGAGAATGTAAACATGCCACAAAATGTGAAAAATATTTGCAAATCACATATCTGACAAAGAACTTTTATCCAAAATATATAAAACTCTCAAAATTCAGAAACCGAAGAAGAAATAATTCAATTTTTAAAAATGGGAAAACTGGATCTGCAATGGCAAATAAGCACATGAAGAAATGTTCAACAACATTCACCATGAGGGATACTCAGATTAAAACCAGAGTGGGACACCTTTACACACCGAGTGGAATGACCAAAATAAAACAAAAACTAATAATGCCAAGTACTGACAAGGATGTGGAACCACACAATTTTTCATACATTGCTTTTAGGAATGCAAAATGGTCCAGCCACTCTGGGAAACAGTTTGCAGTTTCTCATAAAGTTAAACATGAAATTATCATATTACCCAGCAATCCAAGTCCTAGGTATTTCCCAAGTGTAAGAAAAACTTATATCCATACAAAATCCTTTTTGACAATGTTTTAATGGTTTGATTCATAATTGTGCAAAACGAAATAATCTAAACACCCTTCAACTAACTGACCCACACAATGGATTATTACTCTGTAGTAAAAAGGGAATAAATTGCCAATATAAGCAACAACATGGGTAAATCTCAAAAGCATTACGCTAGGTCAAAGAAGCCAGATTCAAAAAGCTACATATTACATGATCCCATTTATATGACACATTAGAAAAGTCAAAACTGTAGGGACAAAAAATAGATCAGTGGTTTCCAGAAGCTAGAAGTGGTAGAAGGGGTTCACTGTTAAGGGGATGGAAAAATACCGAGGGATGATAAAATTGTTCTACATCTTGATTGTAGGTGTTATTGTGCAACTGTTTGTCAAAAATCAAAGAACTTTTACTAAAAATGGTGTATTTTACTGTATGTACATTAATTTTTTTAATAAAATCATTGTTTGGAAAATAAACAGGCAAGGCATAGACACGGAAAATATATAAAGTACATATCTGACTTGTATTCAGAATTGACTCTCTGAGTCAATTGTATAAATAATTCCTTTTGAAAATAGGCAACAGATAGGAGCAGATACTTCACAGAAGTATACAGATGACAAATGACTGCATGAAAAGATGCTCAACTTCATGAGTCATCACAGGAATGTGCACTAAGATCAAATGAAATACAACGGATTGAACAGGATGGCTGAAATTAAACAAAAAAAACCCAACAACGCCAAGTGATGTCAAGGAACAAATGGGACTTTCACACATTGCTTGTGGAATACAAAATGGGACAGCCACTTCAGAAAACTTCAGCAGTTTCTCACAAAGTCAAAGCCACACTTAACTATATATAAAACCAACAAATCCCATTCCCAACTATTTAAGAGAAATGAAAATGTCTACACAGACTTGTACTCAAATGTTCATATAATTTTTATTCAGAAAAACCATAAAGTGGAAACAACCTACCTGTCCACCAATTATTGAATGAATAAACAAATTGATCTAGCTATACAATGAAATACTACTCAGCAATAAAAAGAACTGATGCTCATATAACAATGAGGACAAACCTGAAAAGCACTACACCAAGTCAAAGAGTGCAGGCACAAAAGTCTATGTACTGTATGGTTCCATTTATATGACACTCTGAAAATAGTAAAACTATAGCAACATAAAGCAGATTAGTGGTTGCTAAGGTCCAAGATGGGGAAAAAAGAACTGACTTCAAAGGAGTACAAGGGGCCTTTCTGGAGTAATGTAAATGGTCTTTATAAAAAATTTTGGTGATATTTAACACAACTGTATACATTTGTCAAAACTCACTGAATTTCATACTAAATATTGGGGGATTTTATCACGTTTAAATTAACCTTTCCTACACTTCCACAGGTTTTCTTCATATCTACAGAACAACTCAAAAATAAAGCAAGCCAAAAAAATTTTTTTTAATTACCTTAAATCCTACTGCCCAGGGACAATAGCCATTATTAGCGTTTTGATATACATTACCCAAGATATTTTTCAATGTAAATTTTGGTTCAATTACAACTTTAACTTTTGATCAAAACTAAAATAGGATCAGATCTTTCACACCTCCATTTTTTCAGTTCTAAAATATATCACAAATATATTTGTTTCAATAAATACACTGTATACATTAAAAAAGAAAGATCATGCTATGATTCTCCTAGTTGTAAGTGAACACCAGATTTCTTACTGAATACTGTCTTTTTGTTGCCATTAAATATTTCAACATTTGCAAAACTTGTTTTTATTCCCATATAACTTAATTTAATTCTCAGGTCTTGGATTCTCTAAGGAATGTATTTTCTAGTTTTGCTGAATAAAATCCAAAGAAACCTTTTATAAAAATAGGACAAAATCTTAACTCTTATGGACAAGACAAAAAATAACAGTTAACATTAAATAAACATTAATGAAAGAACTTTTTGGAAGAAAGAGGATTATTTGTTGATTTGTTACCATCAACTCTGTAAATCTGGGGGAAGATGCTGTACTCCCACACAAAAAGGGCTACTCTATTTAAACAGTTTTTTTTTTTTTTATTATTATGAAAGAAAAAAGAAACCCCAGGGTCTAAAATGTAATGAGTGATCCTATTAGTTCCACCAGACTAAAATCATACAGTCTACGTATGTGGTCTTTTCAGCCACATCTGTCATGAACCATTTTTACATCACAAAATGCAAAATACTGAGCACTGATTTACTAGATGAGACCTGGGAAAGAATTCATCATTTGATTTTCCCCGTAAAAGAAAAATTGGCTCATAAGAAGATAGGTGACTGTTCTTTGCAGAGCATACTCAGAACTTACACATTTTAGAATCAAATCATAATAATCTTAGCAACAAAGAGAAAACCATAATGAAATAGAGAAGAAATAAAGTGAAAAACAAAAGAAATCTCAATCATGACTTTCGTAAATTCAAATATTTTGCTTGGCTAGGAAACATGCATTAATTATTAAAATTATAATATGTGTAAATGTATAAAAGTGCTCACCACATAGTAGATGCTCAATAAATGGCACTCATTAATTTTAAGTACTTCATGAAACACATTTTTATTAAGTGTTTTATATACTGATCTGATATTCCTCCTTTCAAAAGCTTTCAGCTACACTAAAATGGCATTTTTACTTAATATAAAATGTATAGTATAGAAGAGTTTTGAATTCATTATTTCTTTGTCTTATTTGAAATGTGCATTATTCACTTTTTGGCAAATTTCTTTACATAGCGTTATTTTACTCTTATCAAAAAAAATTCCAAAATCAGACCTATAATTCCCCTTATAGGAAAAGGTTACCTATCATTCCAATTTTTTTAATGGCTTAAATTAAGAAATATTAAAGGGTGATTAATAAAAAAGCTTATTATATAATTGTGCTTTGGATAAATTATTTGCAATGATTCTAAAACCATTGAAAAAACCCAGCACACTTGATATATAAACAAACATCCAAATCTTATACACTTGTCAGTCTTTCAATAATGAAGTCTGGGGAAAAATAAATTCACAGACACCCAAGTGAATTGGCAACTGTAAGTGACAGAAGCCCTTCTAAATCCTCTGTTTACACTGGGGATTAGTGGAGTAGATTTTGAGTTGCAAACTGAACAGTCCATGGTCAAGGGAACCTGCTCCCTGTCAGCCCGCAGGGCATAAGGACAAAGCATGGTCCTGGTAGGAAGTGACCCATAAACGTATTCCTACCCAGGATTTATACAAAGCCAGTCTGCCTCACAGAAACTCCATATGACCATTAACTGGCCTGCATGGCCTGCCAGGAGGCCTAATTACAGGTCTACAGAGCCCAATAACAAAAGCTGAAGGGCTTTAGCCTAGGGATGATCTGCTTTATACTGACTTGAGAGAGTCCATATAGAGGACCCCAAAGAAAGAGGTTTAGCTTTAAAATTCTCCCCAGAGATCCAGCATTGTACTCGAGTCTAGAAAGCCCACATGCAACATACTTCAGCTAGGCTTAAACATACCACCCTCTCGAAATTAACATTCAACTACTGTCTGCTTAACATCTGCTCAAACATGGCAAGTTGCTGTGATATTGTTAGACTCTAGCTGATAGCTTTCTTCTTACTAAATATTAAGGATAAATAATAGTCATTCAAATATAAATGTGTAACTGGTGCTGAACAAGTAACTTATACTTTTTAAATGCAATTTACTTAATGATTGTCTTTACGAAGCACTACTTTATCTTTTCGAATTAACACAGAGCCAAAAATCATGTTCAGTATTGGAAATTGGAAGTTAAAGTAACATTATCAATTTCATTTCACATAAAAGCTATTAAATTTTATGTACAATTTCTGAAATTTGAAGAAACCATGTTTGATGGAAAAAAGGTTTAACCAATGCTCAAGTCAATTAAACTATTCATCTGTTTCTTTTAAAAAGCACTACCCTTAATTCTTGATAACTTCTTCTGTTTATGTATGCCGGTAGGAGGAGAATGTTTGGCTTAATGTTTCTTTCTTAATTACCTCATCACTATGGTGATGCCATAAAAAACTATTCCTACTCGCTAACGATTACAGGACACTCTGTTACATGTTAGGTGCTATTCTAAACACTTTATTAATTTATTTAGTTCTCACAAAAACTCTAAAGGTACATATTATTCCCATTTCTTAAATGAAAATACCAAAGTTCAGCAGCCTTTAACAATTCTCCCATGGTTTATGAGTAAATAATGGAGCTGGGAATGGCACCAAAGCCATCTGACTTGAGAATTTAACCACCATACTGTATTGCCTTTGATATGATAACATTTACTGAATACTTACTATGTACCAGGTACTGTTCTAAGTGTTTTACAAATGTTAACTCATTTAAGCTCTGTAACAACCAACCCATTAGTTATGGACTATTAATATCTCCATTTTATAGTTGAGGAAACTAAAGGAGATTACTCACAAAGTTAGTTAGGGAGGCTGAGTGTGAATCTAGACTGCCAACATACTATCAAGCAGAAGCCTACATGAGGAAAAAAAGAAGTCTGAAAGTATTTATTTTATGAAATGGAAATTAACTTTTTAATCACTTGCTCGTTTTTTAGGTCTGCCCCACATGAAAGCTTTTCTCACAATAAATCAGCCTACTACTGGAGCCACAGATCAGTGATCAGAAACCTATAGAGCAAAATCTCTGGCTTTAAATCAGGGTAGCAGAATAGTTTTCTATGCTCCCCAGAAACAGTTCAACATTATCATGGCAATCTCCTTTGTAATTCTCAGAATCACAAATATTTACAGTTAGAATGGACTTTAGAAAAGTACTGAGACTTCCAAGATCACATGGCTATGAAGAGAAAGGGTCAGGAACAGGCTTCTAGGTACTTAATGGGTAACAAAGAGAATAAAATCTAAATTTAACATGCAGCAGAAGAACTGGGATGGAATGAGGCACTTACAGCTTATTCCTAAGCCTAGCTCCCTGCCTGGACATAATGTGCGCATGTGTGTGTAACTCCTCTGTGTTTCACAATACTTAACCAGCTTCTATCTCAGCAAGGGTAACTGAAATGTCCCTAGTAAGATTGAAGATCAAAACGTTGTTGATCATAAAAAAATTACCAGGATTTTTCAAAATTATCAGAAATTTTGCTATTATGAACACTCTAATAGCTAAGGAAAAATAACATTTTTTTCTGGTTCAAACTTTAATGTTTTTTTAATTATCAATTAGAAAAAACTCATTTCAGAACCAAAGGCTTGCTTGAGGACAGAAATTATTTTATTGTAAGGTGACTATAGCACTATACCTAACAAAACAAAGTGTGTATTTGGTAATATTTTCTATCATCCTTCTTTCTGCCCAACATAACTCAGGGATTTAAACTATGGATAGAAATAAGAGTCAGAAATCACTGGTTTGGGTTCTAATTCTGTCCCTTACTAGCTATGTGGTCTTTTACAAATCATTTATGTTTTCAGGATATTTGTAAAATGGAGTTAATTAGCTCTCCATGCTGTGATGTGAGTCAAATGATAAAAGATTTATGAACATACTTTAAAAACTATAAAGCAAAACAAAAAGTGTTGTAGACATTATTTAGAAAATGAAGTATTACACAGAGATTTTATGGTAAAGGTTATTTACCATTCATGCACTAAAGGAAATTTCTATTTTTTCTTATAATATTAAAGATAGAATTTTAAAGGTTGCATGTGTCAATAATTCTCTTAAAAGTAAAACATTAAAAAGATTTTAGAGAAAAATGTGTCTTAACACCATGTTGTAAGAAGTGTCATCTTTTCATACTGATGAAAAATATTTACATTTTAGAAAAACCTCTCATCTAAATTCTGCTTCAGACCTGTGTACACATATGGCATAAGATGATACTGTGTTTTTGCAGAAAACCCCAATATTTGGGCTGCTGCTAACACGTCAAACAACAGTGAAGGCAAAAATGATGGAGACAAGTCTTTTAAGTAAACTTACTATATCTTCCTTCTTTCTCCTGCGTGATATTCACATTTCATTACTTTTTCTGTCATGCACTACCTTAAAGTTTAAGATTAAAAAGTCAGATTATTGACCAATACCTTCTTTAGAAGCCAGAGAATTTTTTGTGTGTATTTATTTTAAATGAATCAGTGGTTAGAATGAGCATACCACCATTTAAAAGGTTTAATTTTCGGTTATGTCCAGATTGTTTGTTTCTCCACAATGACTTGTTCACCAAAGATCAATAGCTGGATTCCTATTTGGCATAGTACCACTCTCTATACGTGCTGTTAAAACTCCTGGGAAAGACTTAGAAGTTTTAGCTCTGGCTCCTGACCTTCATCATGTTTACTATTTCACTGGAAAAATAAGTTCACTCATGAAATAATTAAATATTAGTACCAGCCATATGTGAGTAAATATCAGCATAAATGGTATGCACAGACAAGGACAGAAAGAATTCAAAAAAGAAGGAAAGATTATGTGCTGGAATGGTCACAAAAATCATGTGGAAATCTTATTTGAGGTTCATTTTGAAGTGTTTAGAGATGGGAAGAGAAAGGAGGAAATCATTTCTAGAAGAGAAAAAAGTCATGAGCAAAAGGACAAGTAACTCAAAGAATGATGAGAAGAAGTTCAGAAATGAATTCTAATAAATATAGAAAAGTCTGTGGATCCACCATACGGAACCTTGGAATCTGAAGTACAAAAGCATAAAATTAATTTTGTAAGAAACTGAGGGCCAGTGACTGATTTTGAGCCAAAGTAGTAGCATGACCAAATGGTGGCTGCAAAAGAACCATCTAGCAGTGGTCATCACAAAAAGCAATATGGAAATAAACGTTTTCTGGTGGCTACCATTTGCCAGGCTCTGGGCTAGACATTTCACATATTATCTTCACAAAAATCTTATAAGGTAGTTATTATCTTACCCCTTTATAAATGAGTAAATTACGGTAGAGAGAAGTTCCCAAAGCTAAATACTTTCAAATAGGTAATTTAAATGTGCGACATGGTTTAGCTGAAACAATGTGGGACTATAATCGTATATTGCTGATGAAAATGCACTGTCTCTCAGACACTGGAAAAGTTTGGTGGTTTCTCGAAAAGTTAAACACAGAATTACCAAATGACCCCACAATTACACTTCTAGGTATATACCACCCAAAATTACAAAACAGGTACTCAAACAAGTATGTGTATATGCATGTTGATAGCAACACTATTCACAACAGTCAGAAGGTGGAAATAACCCAAATTTTCATCAATATATGAACAAATAAATAAATGGTGTACATACAGACAATGGAATATTATTCAGCCATAAAAAGAAATAAAATACTGATACATGGTACAATATGGCTATACCTCCAAAACATTATGCTAAGTAAGGAAGTCAGACACACAAGGTCACACATTGTATGATTCCACTTACACATATCCAGAACAGATAAATCCACAGAAACAGAGGGCAGATTGGTGGCTGCAGGGGGTCCAGGGAGTGGAGAGAAACTGCTTCATTGGTAAGAGGTTTTACTTTGGAGTGATGGAAATGTTTTAGAACCGAGGTGGTAGTTATATAGCACTGTAAATGTATTTAATGCCACTGATTTGTTCACTTTAAACAATTACGATTAATTTTATATTATGTGAATTTCACCTCAACAAATTACTTTTTTAAAAAACAGAGAACTATAGTAAACTAGAAAATATACACATCTGTCATGTTCCATTGTTTAAAAATACCTCTGTTTTGGCTAACCAATAAACATCAAGGTCACAAAGAGTAAGTAGTGTAAGTAGGCTTAGAACCCTTCCACTTTTCACTACCATCTCCGGAGAAGAGAACTGAAGCAAGAGATCAATTAGGAAGTTATGGATTGACCTTTGGGTGAAATGTTTGGCATCTAGACTAAGGAGATGGCAGTGGTAAAGATAATAAAGGGATAAATATAAAAAATACTTCAAAATAAGATCATTTATTCTAGGTGAATCATTTCCTCTTAAGAAGTCACAGATAAAAATTTCAAAGTTTTGCATCTTAATAAATGGGAGAATGGTAAAAGCATTTTTTAGAATGAAAAAAAAAGAAAGAAGGCACAAAGGGTTAATAGGATTTACTCACTATCTTATGGTAAGCCTTTAGCTGAGTTACAACTTAAAGATTCAGTCATACAAATTTATACAATTCTGCAACCTTCTGTGTCCTGTTGCCATTTGAAAACAACAGAAAAGTGATCTTAGATATAACCTTAATTTCATATCACCTTTGAATTAAAAGTTGAAACAAGAGACATGAAATTTGATTTCAATTGTAATTTGGTAATGGACATGAAAAAAGATTCTATCTAAATCTGAAGATTTAACATAACAAAGTATAAATATGTAAGTTTAATGTATAAAAATATGATCATAACAAATACAATAAAATATATGACTTCAAATTCATATTTGGTATAATATGCATGATACCCTACAATTACATTTTACTTAATGTTATTTCACTCATACATATGTCTTTTGAAATCATACTAATAATTGTTGCCAAATGTTCTAAATATATTTTAATTCCAAACCAATAACATCATTAACATTCACTCATAAATCACAACAATGCAATGGTTACATATAAAACTTTCTTCTGGGACCTGAAGTTAGAATACAAGACTACGTAGCTTTAGGATTTCTTTATATAGAAACCCTATCTACCAGATTATAGTAATTATAAAACTGAAATAAATCCTGTCTCAAGAATCTAACATGCAGCCTTAAATCTTTCCTTGTACTCAGTTTGAAGGCACCAAAGACAAGGATGTTTTCCCTGAGAACCCAAGTAAACTTTCTCCAATGTGACAAAATGGGTGCTACCAGACCTTCCTATCCAGGTTCCTTAGGACTAGGCTAGACTTTAACTGCAAGACTTCCAGACTAAGCTCACGTTCATCTTATTCCCCCTTCCATTACTGATTTGTTTTTAATAATACCATGAACACCTTGTACTCTTCACTGAACGAGATCTAGAACTTTGACAATAAGTTCTCTATTTGCTTATATGCTATTCCCTATCCATCCGCCACCTACTTCTCCTCTCCAAGTCCACACGTTCTCACTAAAAGCAGTACTGGATGTTTTCCAAAGGGGTGTAATATGCTATGTCATATTATAAATTATACAGATTACAGATCTTTATTTATTTATTACAGATTATAGATTACAGATCTTTAAAAAGTAAATAATTTTAAGAAATATGTACTACTTTGGTGATATTATTCTAACCTTACCTCATGTGTAACCTTGACAACTTATTTAAATAAGTTACATACTGAAGAGCACATTAATATTCAAAGTAGAATATCAGTACTTAGAAAAGATAACACTGATCTTTTACGTTTTTGGAAAAGGTAAAATATTTAACGTCTACATAAATCTGGGCATTATATGTAAAATCAAAGTCACTGCATTACTGTATCGTTGAAAAACAAAACATACACTATTTTAAGGTTAGATGGTATCCAGAACAGTCCAATGAGTTACTCCAATGCAATTGGAGAAATTACTAAATTACATTTACCTTGTTTTCTTTAGAACAATGAAAACGTTGATTTAAACTCACACTTTATACAGAAGTTAAATCAAAATAGATCATAGTCTCCAAAGTAAAAGTATAAAACTTTTAGAAGAAAACGTAGGTGGAGATTTTCATGATGTGACGTGGGGTTAGGTAAAGAATTCTTAAACATGCCACCAAAAGCACAGTCCATAAAAGACAAAAATCAATAAATTGGACTTTATCAAAATTGAAACTAAATTGAAGCCAATTTTATAAATAAAAAGGTAAAGAATGACCTTTTAGCATTACACTGTAGCAATAAATATTTCCTATAAATATGGCCATACATATAACCTAAACTTCATAAACTTGTGAAGATATATGAAAATAGGTGTTTTTTCTTTGACCCACCTGTAAGCATGTTAAGATTTATTTAGTACTTTTTCATTTAAATAAATTATGAACACTTACCAGCAGCTTCAAGAACGAGCTGTAGTCTGGCTTTGGCCTGTTCAGCTGGTGGCTAAAAATCAACCATAAAAGACATTTACAGGTCAGTTTTAATGTAGAGAGCTTTAAATTAATGTATTATGCAAATATCAGAAAACTTAGAGGACTTTATCACATCAATATTAATATCCAGCCACATCTTAACAAAATTCCATCACAGCAGCTCTACCAATCTACTCTCTCACCACAGTAATCAAATCACACTTTTCATTAAGATGATGCAATAAATTTCTTTTTCTTTCTTTCTTTCTCTTTCTTTCTTTCTTTTTCTTTCTTTCTTTCTTTCTTTCCTTCCTTCCTTCCCTCCCTCCCACCCTCCCTTCTTCCTTCCTTTCCTTCCTTCCTTCCTTCCTTCCTTCCTTCCTTCCTTCCTTCCTTCCTTTTACTGGAAAAGGTTTTGTTTACTATCCAGCATCAATCGGCAATAGCCTAAATCAGCACCCAAATCAGTACCATCAGCAATAGCATAAAAACTGCAATTTAATAATGAGGTAAAACCCACACTGTATATTAACAACATATCAAGTTGTTATTTTTTTGCATATGAAAGGTGTAATGTGACCTATTAGAATTTAAGTAGTAATTTGACCCCCAATACTTCAGGCAAGTCATATCCTAAAACCAAATATTTTCTGCTTTCCTAACTATTTGAAAGGGGCAACTGTGATGAAGATAGAACACAAGGTGAGTTAATGTGGTTTCAATTCCTACTAAACATCCTAAAATTGTTTTCTCAATGGACCCTGATTCAATACAGTTGATAATGTTGAAATTAAACTACTTTCCTACCAGTGACCTTATTCTGAGATTTTCGGATAATGTGTTGATGGTATCCAAGCCATAAGCCATAACATGGATGGCATCAAAGTTACAGATTTTTATGAAAGACTTCTTAAAAACTGTTTTTAATACTTAAGACTGTACTTCACTCTCCATTTATAAAGATGTCAGCAGGTGATTAAATAACGTCATGTTTAAATATGATAACATCATTTGAGAATTAACATTTTATAAATTTTACTATTTCTGTGTGAAAAATGGTTTGAATGAAAAGAATAAATAATTGGACATAGAAAGAAGATGTACAAGAAAGGTTTAAGAATTTGAACTGTGCTTCTGAATAAACTGTAAGAAACAGGATGGAAGAGTAGTAGTTAAGATAGGAAGAAAGACAGAGAGAGTCTTTCATATCCTAGAACAAGGGTTAACGAACTATGGCCCTCGACCGGTGACCTAGTTTTGTAAATAAGTTTTATTGGAACAGCCATGCCCATTTGTTTACATACTGTCTATGGGTGCTTTGTGCTCAGTACAACAACAGCAAGGTCAATTTCTTGTGGCAGGAAACTTCCGGCCAGCAAAGCCTAAAATATTTACTATCTGGACCTTTAAGGAAACGTTTGCAGATCTTGCCATAGAAGACAGACTCAGCAGAATCGGAAAGAGCGGTGTGAGGAGAGGAGATCTGCAGTCTTCTAGCGATACACTTGATGATGAACTGGAAGAGACGCGACTGGAGGCGAGGGCTCCGTCAGAAAGCAATTAAAGAGTTCCAGGTGAGAGATGATGAGGGCCTGAGCTGGAGCAGTGGTGGTAAGGCTGGACAGAAAGAACTAGATTTGAGAAATAATTACTTGGTAACATGAAAGGACTGACTGCATAGGACAGAAGGAGGAGCTGACAAGCTTAAAAACAGTATATTACGTCATGTTTGTAGAGAAAATGTACACAAGCAAGCTTTATAAAGTTACAAAGTACTTAAAATACGTAACCTCAAGTTAAGATACCGCAGCAAAATACCAATAGAAGACTGTGAATACAACCCCTAAGAGTTATAAACTAAACTGCCTAAGGGGGCCAAGCAGTAAATACAAACACCTATGATGATAAAAGGCAAATGACATTTGGCCTCAGTATCAGAAAGCACAGTAAGCGTGCAGAACAGTGCAGCACGTGGGCTGGCTCAAGGGAGGAGCTGAGACTCAGCACCAACTCACTGCTGTCATACAGAAATGCAAACTCAGGGCTGGACATTTCTTGATTTTTCATGAGACTTTAAGTTTCCATAAAGACCAATACTGTGTGAGACAAACAGTACTTCTAAGAGCCAGGTTCAATCTCAAAACAGACAATTTGTGACCTTTGCCATCTACTTAACACACACAGTAGAAACGTGATACTTTGTGCAATATAACATAACTAGAATGACATGAAGGCAATGATATTCTGACTAGCAGGTCCCAAGCAAGCTAAGAATTATGAAGCATACATTTCAGAGTGTCCTAGGAAGTAAAGTGTTAGACACTTTACTGGTTAAGAAATATCATGGGAAAGTTTCATGCATTTCATTAGAAAGATTATTTTTAACAATTAAGAAATACTTAAAACATAGAAAAAGATGCAGGATGATGAGTACCTACATCAAAAAAAATTTAACAATATTGTTAAAGTCTCCTACCCTATAAAATCCCCCTCCGTGGCAGCTCTCACCCTCCTCCATTTACAACCACTGTCTTGAAAATATGGTAATTCCCATTCCTAAAGAAAGATGATTGATGTTTCTGATAAAAACACCTGTTAAGACATATTTATATTTTCACTAATTTCTCTAACAATCTATAATATAGGATTCATATTCAAAGATAAAGAAAACCAGAGCAGTGTAGCAACTTGCTTCCACCAGTAAATGACAGACTGAAATTAAAGACCTTCTGACTCCAAATTTCATGATCCTTGTAACTAAATCACTAGGACAGTCATGAAGTCAAAGCAATTAATTCCATAGATATAAAAGCATTAAGTATGAGTTTTTAATTCTGTTCAAAAGAAAAATCTGTCCAAAATAATACATCTGTCCCAGCAGATGAAATATGATGACATTCTAAATACATTTGCCTATACAAATATAACTTGTTAAACTTTAGCAATACAGGGGAGAACTTCAACTATGGGGAGAAATACATTGTTGGACTTGCCAGACTTTTAAAATTTGTATTTTATAAATATTTTTACTCATAAATACTTAACAGTCATTTTTCAGGCATTTTTCTTAGATCGGGTATCAAATGTGAATGTTCTCTCACTTTTTGTTCATTTGCAAATATCTTTCTTTTACCTTTACTAGTGAATGGATATGGGATTGCAGTCTCTATCACTCACCTGCCCCTCAAATTCTTTCCAAGGGCTCCCCTACATTGATTCAAGCTTGAGTCTGTCCCAGAAGCAGGAAAGCATCACAACAGGTCTTGTGGCTGAGAACCTCCTAGTACCATCCACCTATCTGCATCGGCAGCTGCTTGGCTCCAAAGTAGATGAGTAGGAGTTGGGAGCAGGAAAGAGGCAGTCTGATTTCTGCTGCCATCATTCTATTTGCTATCTATAGTTACTTTTCAAGAAAAGATTAAGGAGAAAGAAGAAACAGAATACAGAGCTAAAAGAACAATTTATGCTAATCCATTTTTAGTTAGGTATCACCATACTAACTGGCTTAGAATGAAAATACCTTTAAGGGCTTGAGCTACCCTATGATCCAGCCATTGCACTACTGGNACCCAGCCATTGCACTACTGGGTGTTTACCCCAAAGATACAGACGTAGTAAAGAGAAGGGCCATATGCACCCCAATGTTCATAGCTGCATTGTCCACAATAGCTAAATCATGGAAGGAGCCGAGATGCCCTTCAACAGATGACTGGATTAAGAAGATGTGGTCCATATAAACAATGGAATTACTCAGCTATCAAAAAGAACAATTTCTCAACATTTGCAGCAACATGGACGGCACTGGAGGAGATAATGCTAAGTGAAATAAGTCAAGCAGAGAAAGACAATTATCATATGGTTTCTCTCATCTATGGAACATAGGAACTAGGAAGATCGGTAGGAGAAGAAAGGGATAAAGAAAGGGGGGTAATCAGAAGGGGGAATGAAGCATGAGAGACTATGGACTCTGAGAAACAAACCGAGGGCTTCAGAGGGGAGGGGGGTGGGGGAATGGGATAGACTGGTGATGGGTAGTAAGAAGGGCACGTATTGCATGGTGCACTGGGTGTTATATGCAACTAAAGAATCATCGGACTTTACATCAAAAACCAGGGATGTACTGTATGGCGACTAACATAATATAATAAAAAATATTATTATAATAAAAAAAGAAAAAAGAAGGGCTCGAGTGCCAAAATTTCTGATGCTTTAGCTATTTTAGAGTGTATTACACTTCAGGGATTAGTATGAATTCCATCTAAAATTGGTAAATGGTACTAATGTTATTCAGAACCAGAAATTAAACCTTATTCAATAAATAAGAATATAATACCAAACAGAAATGCATGTAATACAATTTCTTAATATAAGAACTGTAAAATGAGGACATAATTAAGAACACAATGTCACAATTATATTGTGTGAAGCAAACTTGTGGATAAAAAATTATATTCCATTAAAAAATAATATTCCTTATATCAAAATTAGTAGTGTATAATTAAACAAATATCACCAAAACTGAATTATAGGGAATATAACTGGTGTCCCCTCAAAAAAATTTAGGATTAACATTAACAGAACAGTAAGAACAGTATAAACTTACACTAGAAGTCTTTAAAGGCTATACTAAAGTTAAAATATTATTATGTTATATGGTATGATACCCAAAAAGTAAATTAGTAGATAATGTACCATAATTTTAACTCACTTAAAGAAAACTCTACTTCTGCTAGAAATTCTTATCATATAGGGCTTAAAATTTCTAAATTAATAGTGGTCTTCTGGCTGGGGGAGAAGGGGTTGGTAGTCTTTCTATTGCCATGGATTCTCCAGAGCTGCTCTGCTCCCTTCCCTCTCCTTGGTAGCCAGTATACTTACTTAACTCCATTTGTAATCCCTAGTGTTATAGAAGAGTATCTACTTTCTTAAGAAGAGACAAATGCTCTTGAGATGAAACTAAAAGATAAGTCAGTCTCCTAATGGCTTGTGGAGGTGACTATCTTCAATGTCTAGATTTGTTTTCTTAACTTTGGATTTACTCTTAATTTACTTACTTACTTATTTTATTTATTTATTTATTTATTTGACAGCGAGAGACAGTGAGAGAGGGAACACAAGCAGGGGGAGTCAGAGAGGGAGAAGCAGGCTCCTTGCCCAGCAGGAAGCCTGATGCGGGACTCGATCCCAGGATACTGGGATCATGATCTGAGCCGAAGGCAGGCGCTTAACGACTGAGCCACCCGGGCACCCCTGGTTTTATTCTTATTTAGTCCAATCCCCTGAGTTCTTTATAGACAACATGTCTAGTATCTCGAAAGAGTGCCAAAACTAACATTCAAAACCAGCACAACACTTTGAGCCACAACTACATACATACTCCATACAAGAAGCAGAGAAGAAAGCGTATCCTTATATAAACCAGTTTATACACTAAACTATTTAAACTCTTTGTTCACCCTTTTCATTTCCGTTCATGTTCAGCTTCCTGAAGCCCTGACCACCCTGTGGAAATCCCGGAAGTTGATGAAACAATAGCCATTCCAGCTGCCAACAACACTTTTGGGGGTTGTTAAGAACAGGGAAGTAAAAAGTCTGAAAGAAAGACTGTGGCTGAGCTAAAAGAGCACTTCAACTTGGAAAATAAATTAAATTAGCAACATTATGCAAAATCAAAATTAAGATTGGATTAAATAATTTTCAGCTATCTCTCTCAATTTCAAATAATCATATGCTCTTTATACAAAAAATGTATAGAGGATTATGGAAAGATGGTAAATATATGTTTAAGGAAATAACCAAACTGCCTCCAAAGTAGTTCTATATTCCCACAAGCAATGTATAGAGTTTCAGTTGCTTCACATCCTAGTCACAACTTAATATAACCAGGCTTTTCAAAATTTCAGAATTCTAAAGTGGTTTTAAGCTCACTGTGGTTTTAATCAATGTTTCCCTAATGCTTAATGGTGGTGAGCACTTTTTCATGTGCTCATTATCTGTAATTTTCCTCAGAAAAATGGACTTTCAAATTTTTTGCCAAATTTTCACTGGATTGTGTTTTTTTAATTAATTAATTGTCTCCGAGATTTTATTAAAATTCAAGTTAGTTAACATACAGCGTAGTATTAGTTTCAGGAGTAGAATGTAATGATTCATCACTTACATGTAACATCCAGTGCTCATCACAAGTGCCCTCCTTAATGCCTGTCACCCAGTTAACCCGTCCCCTCATCCTCCTCCCTTCCAGCAACCCTGTTTGTTTGCTAGAGTTAAGCCTTTTATGGTCTGCCTCCCTGTTTTTATCTTATTTTATTTTTACTTCCCTTCCCCTCCCCTATATTCATCTGTTTTGTTTCTTAAATTCTACATATGAGTGAAATCATATGGTATTTGTCTTTCTCTGACTTATTTTGCTTAGCATAATACACTTTCATCCACATCATTGCAAATGGCAAGATTTCATTCTTTTTGATTGCTGAGTAAAATCCATTGTATATATATATATATATATACCACATGTTTACCCACTCATCAGTGAATGGACATTTTGGCTCTTTCCGTACTTTGCCTGTTGTTGATAGTGCTGCTACACTGGGGTGTATGTGCCCTATGAATCAGTATTTTTGTTGGACTGTTTTCTTATTGAGTTTTCAGAATTCTTAATTATAGTGAAAGTAACGTTTCATACATGAGGTTTGCGTATTATTTATACATCTGCACACACACAAACTAAATTATATATTTATGTTTATTTTCTGAATAAAGCTCTCCGCCCCCATTGAGTGGGTTGTTTTTTCATTTTCTTAAGAGTATCTTTCAAAGAAGTGAAAGTTCTTAATTTTCATGAAGTCCAATTCATCAATTTCGTTTTTTATGAATCATGCTTTTGTGGTGTTATATATAAGAAATCTTTACCTAACCACAATTCATAGAGATCTGTCCTATGTTTATACCTAGAAGTTTAATAGTTTATGTTTACATTTAACCTAATTAATTTCTATGTAGTGCAACACTGAAAAACCTTCAAAAATTTTTTGGTATATTGCTATGCAATTGTTTTAGCACCATTTGTAGAAAAAAATTATTTTCCATGTAACTGTTTTTGTACCTTTGTTAAAAATCAGTTGGAGACAGACATATATATTATATATACGTGTCTACTTTTAGACTCTCTTAGAGTCTTAATACAAATACCACACTATCTTGATTACTATAATTTCATATTAGCTCTTGAAATCAGGTAGAATTTAAAAAAACACTTTTTTTTTAACATTTTCACAGTAGTTTTGTGTGTGTGTGTGTTTAACAGGCAGCACATAGTGGATCTTTTTAAAAAATATTTATTTATTTATTTAAATTCAATTAGCCAATATAGGGTACATCAATAGTTTTTGATACAGTGTTCAATGATTGATTACTTGTGTATAACACCCAGTGCTCATCACATCACATGCCCTCCCTAATGCCCATAACCCAGTTACCCCTTCCCCCATTCACCTTTCCTTCAGCAATCCTCAGTTTGTTTCCCAGAGTCAAGAGTCTGTCATGATTTGTCTCCCTCTCTGACCTCCTCCCATTCAGTTTCCCTCCCTTTCCCCAAAATCCTTTGCACTATTTCTTATGTTTCACATGTGAGTGAAGCCATATAATTGTCTTTCTCTGACTGACTTATTTCACTTAGTATAATACCCTCCAGTTCCATCCATATCAATGTAAATGACAGGCATCCATCCTTTCTGATGACTGAGTAATATTCCATTGTATATATTGTTTTAAGATTTATTTATTTGAGAGAGAGCAAGTGAGTGCAAGTGGGGGAGGGACAGAGGGAGAGAATCTCAAGCCTACTCCCTGCTGAGCGGAGCCCAAAGTAGCTTGATCTCAGGAATGACCTGAGCCAAAATTACAGAGTCAAATGCTTAACCAACTGAGCTATCCAGGCACCCCTGGATCTTGCTTTTTATGCAATCTGAAAAACTCTGACTTTTAATTGGCATGTTTAGACCAATTTACACTTAATAGCCACATGCTATTTGTTCTCTATTTGTCCCATCTACTCTTCGTTCCCTTTTTCTTCTTTTTATGCCTTCTCTTAGATAGAGCATTTTTATAATTCCACTTTATATTCTTTGCTGGCTTATTAGCTGAAACTCTTTTTGTGGTATTTTGGTTGTTGCTTTAGAGTTTATAATATACATTTTCAATTTATCACTCTATCTTCATTATATTACTTCATATATACTATAAAAACCTTCCAATAGTACACTTGCATTTCTCCCCTCCCAGCCTCTGTATTATTATTGTCATTGCTGTCATATATTATAAACTCTATAACACACCACGTTGTTTTAAACAGTTACCTTTTAAAGAGTTCTATTTACTCATGTAATTACCATCCCCAGCACTCTCCATTCTTTTATGTCAACCCAGTTTCTGAAAAGGCTTCCTTCCTTTGGCCATCTCCTGTAGTCCAGGAGTTTTGGTGCTAAATTCTTTCCATTTTGTGTGTCTTAAAAAAAAAAATCTTCATTTTGGCCTTCATTTTTGAAAGATATTCTTCCTGGAGGAATGCCAGGCTTATACATTTTTTCTACCATTATTTTAAAGTTGTTCCTTTACTGTCTTGTACTTTGCATTGTTTCCCATGAGAAATCTGCTTTCATAGCTATCTCTGTTCTCTCATACGTAATGATTATTTTTTTCTCTTACATAATAACAATTAGTATTTATTTTTACTCTTTTGTTTTTAAGATTTTCTTCTCATAAATGGTGTCAAACAATCTGATTATGATATGCCTTGGTGTGGTTTTCTTCCTATTTCCTGTGCTTGGGGCTTGTTCAGCTTCTTGAAACTACTTAGTTTTTATCAAATTTGGGGATATTGTGGTCATTATTTCTTCAATTATATTATTCTGTTGCCCCCTATTCATACCTTTCCTTTCAGGATTCCAGTCACAAGTATATTGTGTATTTGGCTGCCTAATGTTGTTACCACAGCTCACAAATGCTCTTTTTTGTTTGTTTGTTTTTAATTTTTTTCCCTCTCTGGTTCCATTTTGGATAGTTTCTTTTTTTTATGTCTTTTAGTTCATTAATCCATATTCTGCAGTGTATCACATCCATTAATATCATCCAGTATATCTTTTACCACAGACATTTTATGTCTAGAATTTTGACTGCTTTTATAGCTTTCATGTCTCTACTTAATATGTTCAGTTTTTTTAGTAGCTCTCTAACCATATGCAATATAGTTATAATAGTTCTATTAATGTCCTTGTCAACTAATTCTAGGTTGGTTTCAACTGATTGATTTTGGTCCCCTTATTATGTTACATTTTCTTGATCTTTTTGTATGCATGGTACTTTTGGACAAAATGTCAGACATGATTTTATTTTGTTGTATGCTGGATATTTTTGTATTCCTGGTCTTTGTTCCAGGACACAGTTAAATTAGTTGGAAGCAGTTTGATCCTTTCAGTTCCCTACTTTGTTAGGCAGCACCAGAAGAGCTTTAAGTCTGTCATTAATTCTTTCCCACTATTAAGACTTCCTAAGTACTTGATCAGAAGCACCACGAATTATGAGGTTTTCCACACTGCGTGTTGGGAGGAGGCACTGTTCCCAACTCTGTGTAGTGGCAGGCAATTTCCTCTAATCACTTCAATAGTTCTTTTCCAAGCCTTGGATACTTTCCTCACATGCATATACTAATGAATAGTCTGCTGAATACTTGAAGGAAATCCTTGGCAGATATTCCATAGCTCACTCCTCTCTGGTAACCTGCCCTGTGATTTCTAGGGCCTTTGGCCTCCCTGGTATCACAGTTCCATCTTCTCAACTGAAGGAGACTACCAGGTTCTGCCTAAGTCATCCCTTCCTGTGATGTGACCTGGAAACTTTCTCTGGGCCTCAAGCTGAAGCAATTGAAGGGCACACCTCATTCTTCCCCTCCCTCTCGGAATCACTGTCCTTCATGTTTTATGTCCATTGTCTTGAGAGTTGTTTTCTCTAATAATTTGACCAGTTTTTTAGTTCTTTCAGGTGGGAGGATAAATCTGATCCCTGTTTCTTCATCTTCACTGGAATAGAAAGTCTATTAATTCTTTTAATACTGACGCAAACTTGTGAGGTAAAGTTACTTGTCCAAAGTCACACAGCCATTTTTCTAATGACTGTTAATAAAAATGCATTATATATACAGACAAATCAATAAACTCCCCTTCTCTGGACAACATCTATTTCCTTTTCTGGGCTAATCTCTTCTTCCAAAGCTTGGTTCAAGAGGCATCATCTCCTGAAAACCCCATCAGTGTCAGCTTGTTTTCTCCCTAACCCTTCATGATGGTTACAACTCTCTGCTCTATGTTCCTATAGACCCTGGGAACACATGTATCAGCACATTTTCAGTATAATTACTGATTTTGTTGCCTATCTTTCCTTCTCTGAAGGCTATCAGCTTCTTGAAGACAATAACCATCATACATCTTTGTATCATTAGTACCTAGAATACTGCCTGGAATACACTCATATTTGAAATAAAACTTCCTTGTAAAATTTAAAATCCTCATAAATGTATACACATTAATTTGAAATATTAATTTCATTGAATTTTGTCTATTAGGAAGAATTTGCCAAATTCGAATAGCTGATCTTTGAGAGGATGATAATGGTATTGGGGAAATTAAAACAACCACAAAATCTGCATATATTTTTAACAAACCTATTTGAGAATAGAGTGACAATTCTTAAAGTGATCACAGATGTTCCAAATATATGTCATAACTTCTATGTGCCATATCCTCCTAGCCACCATGACAGACATTCCTAAGAAAGCATAAGCTACCTGAAAAAAAAGCCTAACATCTTTTTGAAAAAGTAGTTATTATTTATTGTATGCTTATAACATTCCAGACTCTGTGCTAAGCACATATATAAGATATATATGATATAAGATATAAGCTATATATCTCATTTAACAAAATTCTCATAACAATCCTGACAAAGCAGGTACTTTTAATGCTATTTTTTTAGATGAAGAATAAATTATTACCTTAAGTCACAAAGACGGTAAGGTGGCAAAACTTGAATTTTAACCCAGATCACAAAATCTATGTTCTTAACAACACTATACTGCCTCTCAGTCTGAGATCCATTTGATTATTAACTTTTAAGAAGAAAAAAAAAGAGATAAATCTAATCATTTTTAATTGCCAGAAAAGATTGTACAAAGTTAAAACTAAATTTTCTTTAGTCTTTTGGATGCTACCATTAATGATCTTAAAGGTTGTGAGTACCATCTAAAAAACTCATTTTAATCAAGCTTTTCCAGATGAGTAACTTTTAAAATATTAAACATATTTGCAGTATAGGTACTGTGTGGCTTCCTTTAAAGTAAATGGAATCTCACTATGACAGAGACACGTATCAACAGCTTATCATATTTCTGGCTACATTTCATTTTAACAGTTACTGTAATTCTATCTCTTAAGATCAAGGTCGAAGCTAGAAATATTACAAGTAGCTCAAAAGTAGATTTATCTTGCCTCTAGAACTTAGCACCACATTGGTTTAAACAAAGACCCAAGAAGAAACTAAAAGAATTAAACCAACACACATAGTCCACTCTTAATAGTAAACTCGTCTTAGAGCTTTATCAAACATTTTCTCTAAACAGCTTCAGGGTTTGCAAAAAAGTTATTTAACAGTTATTTTCTTTATTAAAATCGGAGAAGGATGTCATTTTATAGATCCGTTTTATAGGTGAAGAAGCTACGGAACCTAAGGGTACAACATCTTTGAGGTCCTTGGAAGAAGGTCCTTTATTCATAACTCATACTATTATTTACCAACTGGTGTTGCTCATATACTACACAAATACACAGCCATGCTTATTTGTCTATAAATTGTCTATGGCTACAAGTGGCAGGGCTGAGTAGCCGTGGCAGAGATCATATGGCCCACAAAAGCCTAAAATATCTGGCTCTTTATAGAAAAGGCTGACTGCCAATTTAGATGACTATAGCTGTATCCTTTCCACTTAACTTTTCCATCCTAAACACAGCTGCTGAGGTTATCTTCACAAAGCAAGGGTTCTAAGTTACTGCTTAAAAAGGACCTGTGTGACTCTCCATTGCTTCCACAGTTAAGCATAAATGAATCACTTTGATTTTTAATTACCATTAATAATTATCCAAGATTATTCTTTTATCCTTATTTTTCAATCATTTCTGCACTCATACCCAATATTTCAGCAATACACTATTTCTCAACCATGTCTTGCTTTTTCCTCCCAGTGCTTTCACTCATGCATAACCGTCTACCTGGAATTTTTATTCCCGTGTCTCCTTAGTTGGAGAAATGCTGAAATGCCACCATCTTTGTGGCATTTCACCACATAGCTGGAAGGATACACTACGGACTATTTAACAACTCATACAGCACTCAAGATCTTTGTGAAAATACTACAGACTACCTCTCTATTCTTTCAAAATGAATGCCCTCTCTCCTCTTTAGTTTCCTTCATTCCTACCCCAGCTATGGAGCCTCACCACTTAAACCACCATTTAACAGAACTTAAGAAGGGTTACATTTAGAAAAGAAGTAACTTTATATGAAAGCCAAGTAAATGAAATAGAAATGTTCTCCCCTCTGCGGAGCCAAGGTAGGTAGGGAGATAGGGAGAAAAGTTTGACCACTCTAAGTTTGGAAGCATAAAACAGACAGAAAATGGAAGAAACAACAAACCCAAATAATCATATATTTGAACTGGCTACATAATTGTGCTGAGTAGAAATGTTTACTTAACATTTCCCTGTCAGGAACTGAGACTTTTTTTTTTTTTGACAGCTGAACTAAGAAATTCTCCCATGGAAGGAGGAAATTAGAGCTTTTTATATGCATCAGTTATTTATATGTTAGGTCTCTCAGAAATTCCAAAATAAGTCTATGCAAAACAAATTATTTTCAGTAACACTTCTAGACATGGCATTGAGGTTAAAGTAAAATTTGACTCAATAGTACAGTTACTGATATTTTAAAAAGCAAGGCACAAATAATTTTGAAGTTTCCTAAATTGTTTTCAAAATGAATGTGTGATAACATATAAGGATAAACATTCATATGGTTCTAAATTTTGTTTTGTTACCTTCTCTTTTTTAGCACCTTCAAAGCCACCTACTTTTGCTATCTCAATTTTAAGTATCAGCATATCTTTTAGTCCATAAATATTAACATTTTAGAGTGGGGTATGAGACATTATTTTAAACAATTACATAAATGTCTTTTCTGATCCTTGTATGATAGGATTTAGAATAATACTTTCTATATTTTAAATCCTTTGTAGTACTGCAATAGCAAGTTTTAAGAAACTTATTTCCTGTGACTACTTTTCTTTCTGTTTTTTCACTTTGTTTCTCTTCATCTTTGTTTCTCTATGATCTCATGACTGGTAGGAAAGGAGTGGAGTTCTCTGCAGTATCAATCATCTGGAATAATCCACCTATCCATCTTTGCTTTACTGACCTCATATAAGTTTTTAACTCTCTTGACAAAACCTTTCTGTTTTATTCCAAGTTATAACTTCTAGCTTTGAATGCAGTTACTTTACTTTGCCTCTAAAGAATCTTACAAAATTATTTCTTTGAAGCATTTTCATCACTAAAAACATAAGAGATAAAAGTACTAGAAAGTTTTAAAACAGGTTTTCTCCTCAAAGACATTCATCCATTTACAACTGCACGAAAACCCATAAGATACCTAGGAATAAACCTAACCAAAGAGGTAAAAGATCTGTACTCTGAAAACTATAGAATACTTTTGAAAGAAATTAAGGAAGACACAAAGAAATGGAAAAACATTCCATGCTCATGGACTGGAAGATCAAATAGTGTTAAACTATTGTGCTACCCAAAGCCATCTACACATTGAATGTGATTCTTATCAAAATACCACCAGCAGTTTTCAGAGAGCTGGAACAAACAATTCTAAAATTTGTATGGAACCAGAAAAGACCCTGAATAGCCAAAGGAATGTTGAAAAAGAAAACCAAAGCTGCTGGCATCATAATCCCAGACTTCAAGCTATATTACAAAGCTGTAGTCATCAAGACAGTCTGGTACTGGGGGCGCCTGGGTGGCACAGCGGTTAAGCATCTGCCTTCGGCTCAGGGCGTGATCCCGGCGTTATGGGATCGAGCCCCACATCAGGCTCCTCTGCTATGAGCGCTTCTTCCTCTCCCACTCTCCCTGCTTGTGTTCCCTCTCTCGCTGGCTGTCTCTATCTCTGTCAAATAAATATATAAATCTTAAAAAAAAAAAAAAAAAAACAACAGTCTGGTACTGGCACAAAAACAGACACACAGATCAATGGAACAGAACCCAGAACCCAGAAATAGACTCTTAACTCTATGGTCAACAAATCTTCAACAAAGCAGGGAAGAAAATCCAATGGAAAAAAGACAGTCTCTTCAACAAATGGTGTTGGGAAAATTGGACAGCCACATACAGAAGAATGAAACGGGACCACTTTCTTACACCATACACAAAAATAGACTCAAAATGGATGCGAGACCTAAATATGAAACAGGAATCCATCAAAATCCTAGAGGAAAATACAGGCAGCAACCACTTTGACCTCAGCCGCAGCAACTTCTTCCTAGCCACATCTCCAAAGGCAAGGGAAACAAGAGGAAAAATGAACTATTGGAACTTCATCAGGATAAAAAGCTTTTGCACAGCAAAGGAAACAATCACCAAAACTAAAAGGCAGCCTATGGAATGGAAGAAAGATATTCACAAATTAAATGCCAGATAAAAGGCTAGTATCCAAAATCTCTGAAGAAATTATCAAACTCAACACCCCAAAACCAAAAAATCCAGTCAAGAAATGGGCAGAGGACATGAACAGACATTTCTCCAAAGAAGACATCCATATGCTAACAGACACATGACAAAATGCTCAACATCATTCAGTATCAGGCGAATACAAATCAAAACCACAATGAGATACCACCTCACACCAGAATGGCTAAAATGTGCAACTCAGGAAACAACAGATATTGGCCAGGATATGGGGAAAGGGACCTTCTTACACTGTTGGTGGGAATGCAAACTGGTGCAGCCACTCTGGAAAACAGTATGGAGGTTCCTCAGAAAGTTAAAAATAGAACTACCCGGAGAGAAGGCAAGATGGGGGAGGAGTAGGGGACTCAATTTTAACTGGTTCCCTGAATTTAGCTGGATAGGTACCAAATCATTCTGAACACCTATGAAATCAGCCTGAGATATAAGATATTTATCTGGATCTCTACAAGCAGAAAATCTCCAGCAGATGTGAGGTATGAAAGATGGAGCCGTGATTCTAAGGGAAGATATCAGAAAATAAACAGAAGAGGGAGGGAGTCGCCATAAGCTGGCGCTGAGAAGGTGACAGAACACTGGAGCGCAAAAGTATCCCATGCGGGGGACTGGGCACTGACTAGCAGACTGGTAGTGGTGGAGAAAGGACTTTAGTGCAGCCCCCAGCCAGAATCCAGGAGGTGCAGGTGCATGTGTGCAAACGGGGGGTAGGGGGGTGGGGGGGTTGGTTGAGGTTTTAGAATCACAAAGGGTAGAGACATTCCCAGCCCTGGGATGGACCTCTGGGAGAGTTGCTGCGGGGTGCACCACTGGGGAGGCTGTGGTTTTTAGCAGCTCAGACAGAAACGGAGACTGTGTGTCCTATAGAGCTCAGTGAAGAACAGACTATTATTTCTCTGCTCTGGGACAGAGGTTTGGGTGCAGTCATTTCTGCTCTGACTCTTGGAAGAGACTGAAGAGACTCAGAAAACTGCCCGAGAACAAAAACAAAAAAACCAGTTTTCACTGAGCTCACGCCCCTCTGACCCCCCGGACAGGGGGCAGGGCAACTCTGCCCAACCAGGGTTGCCTTAGCAACAGTGAGGCAGGCCCCTTCCCCAGAAGACAGGCTGGAAGAACAAGAGGATTACAACCCTAGGGTCCCTATAAAATTTGTTTGGTTAGTGGTTAATACTTTGGACTCTGTACATTCCCTCAACCACCCCCCCCAACAGAAAGACTAAGAGGAGGAACCCCCAACAATGAAAAGAATCAGAGACTATGGCCTCTGCCACAGACCTAATGGATATGGATAAAGCAAGATGTCAGAGATAGACTTCAGAGGAGCAATTAAGAAGTTGCTATCTAGGCTTGAGAAAAATATTAGCAACAATATAGAATCTCTAAGGGGAGAAATGAGATCTAATCAGGCCAAACTTAAAAACGCTATTAATGAGATGGAGTCTAAACTGGACAGCCAGGGTAAATGAGGCTGAAGAACGAATTAGTGAGCTAGAAGATAAGATGATAGAAAAGAAGAAAGCTGAGGAGGCCTGGGATAAACTCCTGAAAGCCTAAGAGATCAGACTGAGAGAGATTAATGATGCCATGAAACATTCCAATGTCAGAATTATTGGGATCCCTGATAGGGTGGAGAGAGAGGATTAGGAGATATATTTGAGCAAATCGTAGCTGAGAACTCCCCTAATCTGGGGAAGGAAACAAGCATTTGTGTCCAAGAGACAAAGAAGACCCCTCTGAAGATCAAAGAGAACAGATCAATACCTCAACATATACTAGTAAAACTTGCCAATCTTAGAACCAAGGAAAAAATCTTGAAAGCAGCTAGGGGGAAGAGATTTCTTAAGTACGGAGGGAGGAACATCAGAATAATGTCAGACCTGTCCACAGAGACCTAAAGGGCTGGCAAGACATATTCAGGGTACTAAATGAGAAAAACATGCAGCCAAGGATACTTTATCCAGCAAGGCTATCATTCAGAATGGATAGAGAGATGAGGAGTTTCCAGGACTGGCAGAACCTGAAAGAATATGTGACCACCAAGCTGGCCCTGCAAGAAATATTAAGGGGGGGGTTATACAAAAGAAGAAAGACCCCAAGAATAGTATAGACCAGAAATTTACAGAGACAATCTATAGAAATGGGGACTTCAGAGGCATCAGGTTGGCACCAAAATAATATCTTTCAATACTCACTCTCAACATGAACAGTCTAAAGGCTCCTATGAAATGGCACAGGGTTGCAGATTGGATAAAAAGACATGACCCATCCATATGCTGTCTATAAGACTCATTTTGAACCTAAAGATACATCCAGACTGAAAGTGAGGGGTGGAGAACCATTTTTCATGCCAATGGACCTCAAAAGAAAGCTGGGGTAGAAATTCTCATATCAGACAAATTAGATTTTAAGCTAAAGACTATAACAGAGGGACACTATATCTCTCTTAAAGGGTTTATCCATCAAGAAGATCTAACAATTCTAAGTATCTATGCCCCCAACATGGGAGCACCCAACTACATAAGCCAACTGTTAACCAAAATAAAGAATCATATTGAAAATAATACTTTAATAGTAGGAGACCTGAACACTCCACTCTCAGCAACAGAAGATCATCTAAGCAGAAGATCAACAAAGGAACAAGACTTTGAATGACACACTGGACCAGATGGACTTCATAGATATATACAGAACATTCAACCCTAAAATAACAGAATACTCATTTTTCTTGAATGCGCACAGAACTTCCTCCAGAACGGACCACATATTGGATCACAAATCAGGTCTCAACCAATACCAAAAGATTGAAATGATTCCCTGGAAAGTTTCAGACCACAGTGCTTTGAAACTGGAACTCAATCACAAGAAAAATATTTGGAAGGAATTCAAACACTTGGAAGCTAAAGACCATCCTGCTAGAGAATGTTTGGGTCAACCAGGAAATTAAAGAACTTAAACAATTCATGGAAACCAATGAGAATGAAAACACATCAGTCCAAAAACCTATGGGATACTGCAAAGGTGGTCCTAAGGGGGAAATACATAGTCATCTAAGCCTCACTCAAAAAACTAAAAAGATCCCAAATGCACAAGGTAACCTTACACCCAAAGGAACTGGCGAAAGAACACCAAAGAAAACCTAAACCAAGCAGGAGAAGATAAATAATAAAGATTAGAACAGAGATCACTGAAATAGAAACCAGAAAAACAGTAGAGCAGATCAATGAACCAGAACCTGGTTCTTTGAAAGAATTAATAAGATCAATAAACCTCTGGCCAGACTTATCCAAAAGAAAGGAGAAAGGGCCCAAATTAATAAAATTATGAATGGAAGGGGAGAGATCATGACTAACACCAAGGAAATAGAAACAATTATTAGAAATTATTATCAGCAACCATATGCCAAAAAATTAAGCAACCTGGAAGAAATGGATGCCTTCCTGGAAACTTATAAACTACCAAGACTGAAACAGGAAGAAATTGACAATCTAAATAGACCGATGACCAGTAACAAAATTGAAGCAGTGATCAAAAATCTCCCAAAAAACAAGAGTCCAGGGCCAGATGGATTCTCTTTGGAATTCTACCAAACATTTAAGACAAAATAATACCTATTCTTCTGAAGCTGTTTCAAAAAATAGAAACAGAAGGAAAACTTCCAAAGTCATTCTGTGAGGCCAGCATTACCTTGATCCCAAAACCAGGAAAAGACCCCATCAAAAAGGAGAATAACAGACCAATATCGCAGAGAAACATGGAAGCCAAGACATTCAACAAGATCCTAGCCAATAGGATCCAACAGTACATTAAAAGGATTATCCCTCAGGACCAGGCGGGATTTATTCCTGGGATGCAAGGGTAGTTCAACATTTGCAAATCAATCAATGTGACAGAACACATTAATAAAATAAAAGACAAGAACCATAAGACCCTCGCAATTGATGCAGAAAAAGCATTTGACAAAATACAGCATCTTTTCCTGATTAAAACTCTTCAGAGTGTAGGAATAGAGGGAACATTCCTCAATTTCATAAAAACCATCTATGAAAAACCCACAGCAAATATCATTCTCAATGGGAAAAGCAGAGAGATTTTCTCTTAAGATCAGGAACACGACAGGGATTACCACTCTCGCCACTATTGTTCAACATAGTACTAGAAGTCCTAGCCTCAGCAATCAGACAACAAAAAGAAATAAAAGGTATTCAAACTGGCAAAGAAGAAGTCAAATTCTCTCTCTTTACAGATGACATGATACTTTATATGGAAACCCCAAAAGACTCCACCTCCAAATTACTAGAACTCATACAGCAATTCAGTAACGTGGCAGGATACAAAATCAAGGCACAGAAATCAGTTGCTTTTCTATACACTAACAATGTAATTGCAGAAAGAGAAATCAGGGAATCAATTCCATTTACAATAGCACCAAAAACCATAAGATACCTTGGAATAAACCTAACCAAAGAGGTAAAGATCTATACTCTAGAAGCTACAGAACACCTATGAAAGACATTGAAGAAGACAGAAAAAGATGGAAAAGCATTCCATGCTCATGGATTGGAAGAATAAACATTGTGAAAATGTCTATCATGCCCAGAGCAATTTACACTTTCAACGCCATCCCTATTAAAATACCATTGGCATTTTTCAGAGAGCTGGAACAAACAATCCTAAAATCTGTATGGTACCAGGAAAGACCCCGAATCACCAAGGAAATGTTGAAAAGGAAAAACAAAGCTGGTGGCATCACGCCACCTGATTTCACACTACATTGCAAAGCTGTGATCAGCAAGACAGCATGGTATTCACACAAAAACAGACACACAGATCAATGGAACAGAATAGAGTCTCCAGAAATGGACTCTCAAGTATATGTTCAACTAACCTTTGACAAATTAGGAAAAAATATCCAATGGAAAAATAGACAGTCTCTTCAATAAATGGTGCTGGGAAAATTGGGACAGCTATATACAGAAGAATGAAACTCAAACATTCTCTTACACAATACACAAAAATAAACTCAAAATGGATGAAAGACCTCAATGTGAGACAGAAATCCATCACAATCCTAGAGAACATATGCAGTAATCTCTTTGACATTGGCCACAGCAACTTTCATGACACATCTCCAAAGGCAAGGGAAACAAAAGCAAAAATGAACTTTTGGGGGGCGCCTGGGTGGCACAGCGGTTAAGCGTTTGCCTTCGGCTCAGGGCGTGATCTCTGCGTTGTGGGATCGAGCCCCACATCAGGCTCTTCCGCTATGAGCCTGCTTCTTCCTCTCCCACTCCCCCTGCTTGTGTTCCCTCTCTCGCTGACTGTCTCTATCTCTGTCTAATAAATAAATAAAATCTTTAAAAAAAAAAATGAACTTTTGGGACTTCATCAAGATAAAAAAACTTCTTCACAGCAAAGGAAACAGTCAACAAAACTAAGGGAATCCATGGAATGGGAGAACCTATTTGCAAATGACAGTACAGATAAAGGGCTGGTATCCAAGATCTATAAAGAACTTCTCAAACTCAACACCCCAAAAAACAAATAACCCTGTCAAAAAATGGGCATTAGACATGAACAGACACTTTTCCAAAAAAAGACATACAAATGGCTAACAGACACATGAAAAAATGTTCAACATCACTAGCCATCAGGGAAATACAAATCAAAACCACAATGAGATACCCCCTTACACCAGTTAGAATGGCAAAAATTAACAAAACAGGAAACAACAAATGTTGGAGAAGATGTGGAGAAAGGGAAACCTTCTTATACTGTTGTTGGGAATGCAAGCTGGAATAGCCACTTTGGAAAACAGTACGGAGTTTCCTCAAAAGTTAAAAATAGAGCTACCCTATGAGTCAGCAATTGCACTATTGGGTATTTACAGAAAAGATGCAGACGTAGTGAAAAGAAGGGGCACATGCACCCCAATGTTCATAGAAGCAATGTCCACAACAGCCAAACTGTGGAAGGAGCTGAGATGCCCTTCAACAGATGAATGGATAAAGAAGATATGGTTCATATATACAACGGAATATTACTCAGCCATCAGAAAGGATGAATACCTACCACTTGCATGGACATGGATAGAATTGGAGGAGATTACGCTAAGTGAAGAAAGTCAACCAGAGAAAGACAATTATCATATGGTTGCATTCATATGTGGAACATAAGCAATGGCACAGAGGACATTAGGGGAAGGAAGGGAAAACTGAGGGGAAGACGAACCATGAGAGACTATGGGCTATGGGAAACATTCTGAGGGTTTCAGAGGGGAGGCGGGTTGGGGGTGGGGAAACCCGGTGATGGGTATTAAGTAGGGCATGTGTTGCAATGAGCGCTGGGTGTTACACGCAAATAATGAATCATGGAACATTACATCAAAAACTAATGACATACTGTATGGTGACTAACATAACCTAATTAATTACTTAACTAACAAACTACCCTACAACCCAGCAATTACACTACTAGGTATTTATCCAAAGGATACAAACATATTGATTTGAAGGGGCACCTGCACCCCAATGTTTATAGCAGCAATGTCCACAATAGTCAAAATATGAAAAAAGCCCAGATATCCATCCACTGATGAATGGATAAAGAGGAGGTGGTGGACACAATGGACACACACACACACACACACACACACACACGCAGGAATATTACCCAGCTAGCAAAAAGAATGAAACCTTGCCATTTGCAATGACATGGATGGAACTAGAAGATATTACGGTAAGTGAAATAAATTAGTCAGAGAAAGACAAATATATGATTTCACTCATAGGTGGAACTTAAGAAACAAAACAGATGAACATAGGAAAGGGAAGGAAAAATAAAATAAGATAAAAACAGAGAGAGAGGCAAACCATAAGAGACCCCTAACTATAAGAAAAAACTTGAGGGCTGCTGGAGGGGAGGAGGGTGAGGGGGATGGGGTAATTAGGTGATGGGAATTAAGGGGGGCACTTGATATAATAAGACTGGGTGTTATACGCACCTGATGAATCAGTAAATTCTACCCTTGAAAGTAAAAAAAGTACAGAATCATTTTTTAAAAAGGTTTTATTCATTTGAGAGAGAGAGCATGAGCAGGGGGAGGGGCAAAAGGAGAGGGAGAAGTAGACTCCCCACTAAGCACAGAGCCCAATGATACAGGGCTTGATCCCAGGACCCTGAGATCATGACCTGAGCCAAAGTCAGACGCTTAATTGACTAACCCACCCAGATGCCCCCAGAAACATTTTTATAATATTGTAACCCTATTGTGAATATTACTTTGAAGTCTATTATTTTCACATAAGACGTTATAATTAGTCATTCTTTTAAATCACGAATTTTAAGAATACAAACCATGGATGCAATAAATTTTAAGCTATTATTAATTGGACACTTGTTTTTAAAATTTCATAGCTATATATAATCTTTTGATCAATTTTTAATAAATGAATATTTGACATAAAAAACATTCATTAAATATCCAGTCATCTGAAACACTTCACAATGGGTAATGATACAAATAAACCTATATAAAGTCAAATAAATATTTTATTTATATTTCTATAAACAAGTTGTAGAAAATAATTTCTTTGATTTGAATGATTTACTAAGAGATTTTCTAAATGGAATAGCTGCAATTAGGGTATGTTTCACATGTTCCCAACAGTTTTATATGGGCAAAAGAAAAAAAGACAAAAGGGAAAAGATTGGGTGACAGAGGACCTATATGTGAGCCTTGACTGTGTACCCTCTAATAGCTTTAGTTTCCTTATCTCTCCAAGCATGTTTATCACAATGTTTTTGAAAAACAGAAACGTATGCTCAAAAGGAGAATGGTTAAATAAATCACGATCCAACCCCATGACAGAAGCAGCACAGTAATCAATTTCTATTTATTTATTTATTTGAGAGAGTGAGAGAGTACAAGAGCACACAAGCGGTGGGGCGGGGGGAGGGGGTGCAAAGGGAGAGGGAGAGAGAGAATCTCCAGCAGACTCCTACAACCCTGAGATCATAACCCAAGATGAAAGCAAGAGTTGGACGACTGAGCCACCCAGCTGCCCCCCAATTTTTTAAATGTTTTAAAGACATTATATAACATAGGCAAATACTAAAATCATATTTTTATAAGACAAAACTATATACATAAACTGATTCAGATTTGTAAAAAATAAAATTTAAAAATAAATGTATATCCTAGAAATGACTAAAAACAATATGGCAAAATGGTAACAGCAGTTATTTTCTTCTCTATCCTTAATCCTATGTTTTCCAAGTTGGATTTTGTTGTGTGGATCAGGGAAAATGGATGCTATGACAAAAGGAAAAATCTTTAAAGATAAGAAAAAATTAAAACGTTGTAAAAACTACTTAATTTTTTTACAGTTCAGTAGAAAGTATGTCTATGTCAGGCATTTTAATATACTAAAGTTTGCTGTAAAAACTGCAAGAATTATATCTGTTTTCCCTGTAATCTGACATTTGACACCCACTCTTACTACTACCATTAAGTTAAAGACATATTTTGCTAAGAGGTAAATTTTATAATGGATAAATGTACTAGCCTTTTGCCTCAGGAGACCTGTGATCAATAATTTGCTTAAGTAATAAATGACAATAATGTAGACAGCCAAATACTGGTCTTTTAGTTAACATTAATCTAATCACAAAACTACTCTGCAATTCATCATAATTAATGATCTCTCCTTAAGAAAAGCCCAAAACCAATGTTGTTTTAGTAATGAGTAAAAAGTACTGGCAGAGCTTCGATTTCTAACTTACCTTGCTAATTTTCTTTTAGAATTCTAATGTAGACAGCCCAAGTAATGTACATATATAATGAATACCTTATTTCTTGCATTTTCATTTCATTCTAAAATACTTTCTTGCTGGTTTCCTCCTGACCCCAATATGCAAATTAAAAATTTTAAATGGTAGGTAATGACAGGCAATGATGTAAAACTCTCTTACTTCACTAGTGGTCTTATAAATTGATGCACTTATAGACAGCAATTTGAAAAATGTGAAAGGAGCCCAAAGAGTATTCATACTCTGAGAATATTTTCAATTTTGGGACTTGGAAGAAAATATTTAAAATATGAAAGAGTAATGACCACCCAGATATTTTAAATACTTTCCTTTTAGAAGTGAGGGGCAGGAAATAACCTAAATCTCCAACAAAAAAGAACCACTTAGGCATATCTACTTAGTAAGATGTAGTATAGCATTTAAAAACAATGACAATGTTAAAAATTTAAAGTATGAAAAATTACCTGCCAACCAGAAAATGACAGAGTACTATATATTAAGAATATCTAAATATTTATAGCTTTTGACTTGGGATTTTCATTTTAAGAATCTACTCTAATCATTTAAGATACCAAGATCAACGCACAAAGATGTTCATCCCAGCGTTATCTATAACACCAAATTACTGAAAATAATTGAAATTAATATACAAGTGAGTTTTTAACAATGGAGGAATAATTGGATTTATCCCATTAAACAGATACAGTGAGGTGCCTGGGTTGCTCAACCAGGTAAGTGCCTGCTTTTGGCTGAGATCATGACCAGGGTCCTGGGATGGAGCCCTGCATCTGGCTCCCTGCTCATCAAGGAACCTTCTCCCTCTCCCCTACTCTTACGTTCTTGCTCTCTCTTCATCTCAAATAAATAAATAAAATCTTAAAAAAAAAAAAGCTGATATACTTATTAAGTGTAATGAAACTATTCAAGGTACAAAAAATCTTAATGACATTGAAAATTATTCAAACTCTACTACTAAGTGAAAATGCAGGACACAAATTTAGATCATACTTCAGATTCAATTTATGTGAAATATGCACTATAATAAGTATGCACAGGACAAAGATGTGAAGGAACTATCCCAAAATGTTATAATAGTATGTTCTTACTTCTAATAACGTCTGCAAGAGTAGACAGATGTAAATCTAGATAAAATGACAAAAACCAATTATTTTAGAACATAGGAAATAACCAGTTCCAGACAAGAACCTGAGAAATACTGCTGCTTCATTAACTAAGAATGGCATGTTTTGACCTTCTTGCCTGGGGACATTATATTCCCCACTGCCTGAAAGCCAAAAATCCCACAACTTAAGCACCCATAGCTGGTAGGCTTCGTTCAGGGCAACAGCAAAACTAGATTTTGGAAGTGAGAGAGCCCTGGATGGTTGAGATTACAAACTGTCCACATACTCCTGGCTGCCTACTAAATTATGCACATATGCAGAAGATTTTGGAAAACATGGTAAAGACTAAAAGCCTAGGACTTGTAAATCTGGTCTACCTTGGAATGTATTCCTCATCTACACACACTCTAACCATACTGTGGAAGCCTTACTGCCCTAAGGTACCAGCCGCTGACCACAAGAGAGACCTCCTAATGAGTCATGCTAAAAAAGCAGACAACACCAACAAATATACAAAAACTGGGCTGAGACATCAGCAGCTGAACACTATAGAGGCAACAAATTTCACAGACTGAGTCTAGGAAACATAATTGGCTACTAAAACAAAACCCCAAAACAGAAGAAAAAAACAGAATTCAGAGTTTAAGAAGTATGAAAGTGTGAACCTAAACTCATGAAAAAAAAGCAGTTAATAGAAAATAACTCCAAAATGGCACAGATGTTTGATTTAACAAAGACTTCTTTGAGCTATTATAAACGTGTTCAAAGAATTAAAGGAAAATATGCTAAGAAGGCCTAAATAAACAGGGAATTTCATCAGAGAACTTTCTAACTATAGAGAAAGAGACAAATGGAAATCCTACAGTTGACAAGTACAATAACTAAAATGAAAACCAAAATCAAAACAAAAAAACTCCATCACAGATGGGCTCATTAACAGATCTGAGATGGCAGAAGAATCAGTAAATATAAAGACATATCAATAAAAATTACCCAAACCAAAAAACTAAAGGAAAAAATACTGGAAGAAAATGACAGAGCCTTTGTGATCTATGGAGTAATGTCAAACATCCTAACATAAATGCGATTTAACTCCTAAAAGGAGGAGAGAAGAAAGGGCAGAAAAAAATGTGAATAAACAATGCCAAAAAAGTACCAAATTTGGTGGAAAACTTTAACATTTCAACAATGCTCAACAAATTCCAACTGGACAAATGCAAAAAGAACCACACTTTTATGCATCATAATTAAACTCCTAAAAGCCAAAGGCAAAGAGAGAATCTCAAAAACAGCAAGAGAAAAATACCATGACATAAAAGGAAAAAATATGATTAATAGTTGACGTTCATCAGCAATAATGCAGACCAGAGGCAATGGGAATGGCATACTTAAACCGTTAGTGGAAAAACACACCTGTAAATCCAGGATTCCATATCCAACAAAAATAGAGACAAAATAAAAACATTCACAGACAAACAAAAACTGAAGTAATTCATTCCTAGTGGACCTGCCCTAATAAGAAATACTGATGAAGTCCTTCCGGCTAAAAGGAAATTAATGGTAACCCAGATCCACTCAGAAGGCACAAAGATCACTGGGGATAGTAAATATACAAATATTTTAAAATTTTCTTCTCTTAATTTCTTTGCAAGCCATGTACTTGCTGAAAGCAAAGATTCTAACACTGTATTGTTGAGTTTATAATATTTATACGTGTAAAAATATGTATGATAGCAATAGTACAAAGGAGAGGAAACTGGAAGTAAAACTGGTACAAATGGAAATGAACTGGAAAAGAGAGATGAAGTGGTATATTTTATTTCAATTTTATCAGATTAACTTGAAATAGATTATAATAAGTTAAAGATGCATACTCTAAACCCATGACACACCTTTCTTAAAAGGTGGCCAACAACTAGTTTAGTGAAATATGATTACCCTCTAGGTGAGCTTTTTACTTTCTTGTTATGAAATAAAATATACATGTGGAAAGCGTAGATATTAGGAACATACAGCTCAATGAATTCGGCAAGCAATTTTAAGACCTGTATTAATTCTCTTGTAGCTACTAAGTTTACACTTACCTTCTTGAAAGATCTGCAGATTGCCATGCTCTTTTACATATATTACAATAAATCTAATGTGTTATTATTTTAAAAAGATGCATATTGTGATCTCTAGAGGAACTACTAAAAAAACTTTTTATAATGTTCTCGAAAATCTCTATAGTCAGAATATCACTTGAATACAATGGTAAAAATATATACTGTTTAAAAAAGACCAGAAAGAGGGGCATCTGGGTGCTTCGGTTGGTTAAGCATCCGACTCTTGATTTCAGTTCAGGTCTTGATCTCAGGGTCATGAGTTCAAGACCTGTGTTGGGCTCCACACTACTTAAAAAAGAAAAAAAAAAAAAAACCAACCTAGAAAGAGATACACCAAAATGGTAATCAAAAGGATAACATTATAAGAGACTTTTTCCTTTTCTTTGTTGTTTTTGGATTGCACGTGAAGTAGTTTCAATATTTTTAAATCGCAATATTCCAACGAAATTTAAACCATGCAAAATATACCATAAAAAATATACCAAAACCTCAGGAGATACTAAAGGCATTTAATATGGGTATCATGCATGGGCATCAGAGAGTCTATGAACCTTCTGAAATAATATGCACTTATATTTTTCTGGACAGAGAATCTACAGCTTTTAGCAGATTCCCAGAGGGATCTATGTGTCCAAAAAAAAGTTAAGAACCAGTGTTCTAAAGTATTAATAAATGACCTGTCATATCCCATTCATTTGGACTATGGATTCCAAGGCATCCTCACCTAATTATTGCCTTTTGAAATGATAATTCACTAATTTAAGTTAGTTCATAACTCTTTAATTTGCCTTTATTCTTATTTCAGAGGCTCAGATCTGGGTGACAGGAAGAGATAGGGTAAAGAGGATATTCTCTGGGCTGCAAGAAAACAGCAAGATGATTATATGAACTGGAAGACCCCTATTCCCGAAGCAAGATACTAAGCTATATAATTCTTACTTTTATTTTTCATATAAGTCTTCAGGCTAGGACCTATAAGTTTATGGTTTTTAAAGATTTCTCAGGTAATTTGATCAGCCAGGTTGGGTATTCCTGCTCTTAATTAACAGTGAAATCCTGAGGCTAAGAAGAATCCTGAGGCTGTATCCCTAGCACCCAAAGCAGTGCCCAGAACACAGAGGATTTTTTTTTAATAATTTTTATTTTGTTATATTAGTCACCATACAGTACATCCCCAGTTTTTGATGCAATGTTCCATTATTCATTATTTGCATATAACACCCAGTGCACCATGCAATATGTGCCCTCCTAATTACCCATCACAGGCCTATCCCATTCCCCCACCCCCCTCCCCTCTGAAGCCCTCACTTTGTTTCCCAGAGTCCACAGTCTCTCATGGTTCATTCTCCCTTCTGTTTACCCCCCCTTCATTTCTTAATGCAATTTGTTGAAGTAATAAATTAATCTTCTTTTTCATAATATGTGGATAAAAAATTAAATCAGAGAAAGTCAAATTATCATACATATTACACATAACAAATATTCCAAATAAGAAAATGCCTACACTCCTTAGATAATAAGTTATTGGTTATTTCAGAAGATTTCTGTTTATTATTAGTGCTGAAGTCTTCCAGATCTCTGACTTTGATATCCCCACTGATCAAAGTAAAAGTAACCTCTCATTCACATTATTTTCTAAGGAAAATAAGTCATATTCCTTGAGCCCGCAATACCTCCTGTGCTCTTGAGTGACCATATCAAGAGACACTTAGATTTAAACAAACCCACTGCTGTTTTCCTTTCCAAAATGGTATCATTTTAGATCACTTCCAAATCCAAGCAAATCTTCCCATACAGTTGCTTAAGGTGTTAACATTCTTGCTACAAGAGTAGCATTTTGAAACTATAAACTTAAACATATGAAGATCATAGATTAAAAGTATAAAAGGAACCTTTAACATGATATTCAGAGAAGGTTATTTGACCAGGAAATTCACAGAATATAGAAACCTTTCCTTGAAAAGCCAGGAACTCATTTACCTTGTTCCATCCCGAACATGCAAAGGACCCCAATCTTATGGAAAGAGAAGTTTGAAGCAGTCTATACATGCGTGCTAGTAGTGGGCCTTATTTGTGCATCCATTTTATTATAAAATTCATTTCAAAATTTAAAATTGTTAATCATACAACAAAAAATTAACTGAATGGAAAACAATTATGAAAGAATATACTTTTAATGATTAAGTACAGTAGAACACTATTCTGATTAGAAACATAACATAAAATGTGCTGTTTTGGTCCACTCAGTTTTCTACTTACCAACATACATTATAAATGTAGTTGGACAGCCCATATTAAACTTAAATTGAGTTAGATTCACACATTTCAGAGCCTGTGTGGTCAACCTTGGAGTGGGTATATCAGAAATCTAGTGCTGAACCAAGAACTGGCTTGCAAAAGAAGTCATTCTTCAGGGAAGAGTGAGTTAAAGTAGACAAGCTGAACCTTCTAACAATGTTTTAGCTGTCATATTTGTGATTTCCAAGTTCAGATTATGTGGCCATCACTCAAATTTCTCTTTGATCTAAGCTCCCGCCCCTACTCTACTGTGGACCTTATTTATGGGTCTTAGGAAAAGAGAGGGGTACAAATAAAAACCCGAAGTTACTTTCACTATAACCTTCCTGAAAACACTCAGGAGTAAAAGGCATTTATGCTTAGGTATTCCCTACCCCTAACAGAATGTAGTGTAAAAAGGGAGACAGGCATGTTTTCCAAGTTCTGACAGAAGTTCATGCAGGAAGATCAGTCACTTCGCCTGGCACACAGGGAACACAGCTAGCACATGTGGCAGTACCTAGTGGGATCAGCAGTGCTATAGGGCAGAGGAGGGTCAAAACAAAGGGAGATTTAAAAAGAAGGGCTGAAGGCCTTCTTCCCTTCCCCCTTTTTTTTCAAACTACTGGGACCTTTGTTTATGAGCACAGATGAGGCAATTCTCCTCAAAACTGCCACAGACACTTGGGGGACACTGAAATCCACCTTAATTAGAAGGACACAAGTCAGTAAAGCACCTTTTGCAAAAGAAAGTTTGGTTCTACTTTAACATTGTGGTTTTTTTTTTTTTGAATGGTTTAGATTACACGGTAGGAAAAAATCTGTCACACACAGATACTCTGGTACACCTGCAATGTTCATAGGTCACCTGTGTCTCCCTGTGTTGCTAGGATACTGTCAAATGATAACATCTCAGTGGATTAATGGCTCTATCACAACCTCTAAAGCAGAGTCCCACTTGAAGTCTAAGAAAGCTTGAGAGCCCCTGAATATGTCCTACGAGAATCCGAGGAGAACGTTCAATGAGAATTTTAAAATGTGCATTTAGGGATACTCTGAAAACTACTAATGTAAGTACGTGAGTACCCCACTTCTTATCAAGCAAATCAATGCAATTTCAGTGCCAGCTTTTATGTTTGTGTTCATAACCATGTCTGGTGCCATGTGATCTCCTAAAATGCTGGTGTTTGCTTTCAATGTATCCCTAAGCATGTCTAAGTGTTACTGGGAGGCCTGACCAAAAGTCAAATGACAACAATGGACTCGCATCCACTGCCACACTCATGTTAAATTTTCTGGTAGTTACAAAGACAAAATGACTGTTATTGCAGTTATAATTTGCAACTAAGAAATTTTCACAAAATAATTCTTTAATGTCTCACATTATAAAGTAAATTAAGATTTTTTTCACTTTTATGAAGGTAAATCAAAGTACTTTTGATTTAGTATCAGAAGCTTATTCTGGGCTAATGAGAGAAGACTGGACTTATGTTAAAACTCTGTTTGTGTCAAGGGCAGGCCAAAGTCACTCTTGCACAAAATTCAGGGAATCTGCAGTAGACTGAACAGAGAGAACTGGTGGGATAATAAGGCATTGAAAATTGAAACACATGCCTACTCTGGTAGGCAGGACAGCTAGGGCAACACATGGGATAATAAGGCATTGAAAATTGAAACACATGCCTACTCTGGTAGGCAGGACAGCTAGGGCAAACTCAAACACCCTGAGCTACAGCAGCCCTTTCTGTATTTATCATTTAAGCTGATGTTCTGCTAGTCTGCATACACCACTTTACACTGACTGCAACAGCAGTGATAATAAAAATTTTCTGTTAAATATTTTTTAAATATTTTAATATTTTATTACTTTTGGTTGCATTAAATGACTAGATCATCAAAACGATGGCCCAGTAATTAAAATAAGCTTATTTTTCAGAATAGAAAAATTAAAATAATTACAATGACAAAAATCTCAAGATCATTCAGGCAATATATGAAACATAAAACATTCAATCAAAACTACAATGAGATATCATCTCACACCTGTCAGAATGGCTAAAATCATAAAAACAAGAAACAACAGGTGTTGGGAAGGATGTGGAGAAAAGGAACCCTCTTTCACTGTTGGTGAGAATGCACACTACTGCAGCTACTGTGGAAAACAGTATGGAGGTTCCTCAAAAAGTTAAAAATAGAACTACCCTATGATCCAGTAATCACACTACTGGGTATTTACCCCCCAAAATACAAAAACACTAATTCAAATGGATAAAGGCACCCCTATGTTTATTGCAGCATTATTTGTAATAGCCAAACTATGGAAGCAGCCCAAGTGTCCACCGATAGGTAGATAGATATATCACCACACAATGGAATACTATTCAGCCATAAAAAGAATGAAATCTTGGTTGGATAGAGCTAAAGAGTTTAATGCTAAGTGAAATAAGTCAGTCAGAGAATGACAAATACCATATGATCTCACTCATATGTGGAATTTAAGAAACACAAAACAAGCAAAGAAAAAAAAAAGGAGAGAGACAAACCAAGAAACAGACACTTTAGAGAATAAACTGACAGTTACCAGAGGGGAGGTGGGTGGGAGGATGGCAGAAATAGGTGATGGGGATTAAACAGTACTCTTAGCATGATGAAAGAGAAAAGAAAAAAGAAAGCATAAAACATGCAGGTAAATTTGTCTATAAATAAATCAAACATTGGAAATACAATGTAAATTTAAAAATACCATCTGTATTAAATTGATTCTATTGGTTAAGTCCTATTTTCACAGATTTTGACATTTTACTTTTAATTTGTAAATTCAGCTAGTAAATTTATATCGATATGCAAATTTGTTTGAGAGGTAACTAAGTATACTAAAAGCACGACCTCTGGAGCCTAGACAGCCAGGGTTTAAATCCCAGACCTGACATTTATTAGCTGTGGGATCTTGAACAAGTCGTTTAGCCTATCTGTGCCTCCATTTGCTTTCCATAAAATGGAGATAATAATACTGAAACTGTTGTAAGTGGGATTAAAAAAGGGGGGTATGAGCTGTGGAGCCAGACTGCCAGGGTGTTATTGTTACAGTTCAATTTCCATTCTCCTGGGGTGTATTATTGCTGGGTTTTATTGTGCCTAACTCATAGGATTATAGAAAAGATTAGATGAGCGTGAGTGTATATACATTATATATGTATGTATGTATCTACCAACTATCTGAAGTGCCCAGCACACAGCCAAGAGTTACATGTTACCTAGCATTATTATTGTTACTATATAATTTCATTATTAATATTAGTATTATTTTACATTTAAAAAACACAATGACTGTAAGGATTTAAATATACTTTTATATATATATATATACACACACACACACACACACACACACACACATTAAGCAACATTATGATATAGTACCAAAGTCTATAAGGCGGAGGACGCCTGGGTGGTTCAGTCGGTTAAGCAAACAACTCTTGATTTCAGCTCAGGTCATGATCTCAGGGTTCTGGGCTCAAGCCCCACCTTGAACTCCAAGCTCACCAGGGAGTCTACTTCAGGATTCTCTTTCTCCCTCTACCCTCCCCCACCTAAAATAAATAAATATATCTTTTTTTTTTTTAAGTCTGTAAGATGGGAGGAGTAATAAGAATTTTGTTCCTTTTAAACAGAGTCCATATATGACTAAGTAAACTTAAACCCTTTTTTTTAAAGATTTTATTTATTTGAGAGAGAGAAAGAGAGTGAGCATGAACAGGGTGGTGGGACAGAGGGAGAAGGAAAAGCAGACTCTCCCTTAATGGACAGCCCCACTCGGGGCTTGATCCCAGGATCCTGAGATCATGACCTGAGCCGAAGGCAGATGCTTAACCGACCGAGCCATCCAGGTGCCCCCAAATTAAAACTATTTTTTAAAAGTATTTCTCTACTATCCTGTTTATCTTAAGCTATGTTTGTTTCAACAACAGAAAACATGTCATTTCTGAAACTCTTAAAAGCAGTGGCGATCTAGCAACACAGCAAGGCTCACTAATATTCTGACGGTCTACCCTCAACTCAAATCATCTTTGTCTACTTACAAAACACTGAATCAACTACACAGGCACACAGCCTGGCAGCTACTAGTCAGGTAAGTGCTTGACATCAGCCAAACCCAGTGTGGTTTTATTTCTGCTGATTAAGTTTAAGTGTTAGATCAGTGAATGAAGTAAAAACAATAACAAACATTTTTTCAGTTTTCAAAAATGTAGCACAACTTACTTAGGACAAACAGAAATACCACCTTTCATACAAGGGCTGTGCTACCTTTTCATACCAAGGCAACCATCTGTGACTTAGACTTTTTGTTTAGAAATTTTCTTCCTTACACTTTTATGATTCCATGAAAAACTTAAAAATATTTGGAAACGAAATGCTACATAAATCACAATGTATTAGTCTCCTTTTAAATATGTATCGGAGTGAATGTTTATTTGTATTTTGACTTAATGATCTTTATCAAACAATAATAGGCATCTTAGTTTCTTTAGGAATGAGCTGGTCTCTAAATAAATAAAACCATACAATGATAGTATATAATCTCTGTTACTATGTCAGGACAGTTTAATTCCCTTTTGCTGGGATATATAATTAAATTTCTTTGTTTGTCTTTGCCATGAATTGGTGGTTAGTTTTTTTCATATAAATTCATGAGAAAAATTTTCATAGGTGTACTTCCTTAAAAATGTTTGGTGCTATGCTCCGTCCTGGATAGTGGATACAATTTGGATAATAGCCAATAGATGGCACTGTTTGCACTAGGTAGCAAAGACCTCCTAAAGGTCTCATTACAGGCACAAATCACTAAGACCAAATACCTGCTCAATCAGTGAATTTGAATTTTTCGTGATGAGGACATCTATTATTAATAGATATTGACAAATTTACACTTAACAGTTACAGAATATGGAGACCAATGTAAGGCAAACCATTTANTCCCATAATGCCGGGATCACGCCCTGAGCCGAAGGCAGACGCTTAACCGCTGTGCCACCCAGGCGCCCCCCATTTATTTATTCACCTAAAAATATTTATTGAGTACCTACTATCAGTAGGCACTAGAGACACAGAAGTGAGTAAGATATTTCTCGGTTTCAGATAATCATACAATAATGTGATAAGTAAAACTGTTAATGGAAATATGCACAGAGAAGCACAGGGGCTCATTCTGGGGATGGAATGGATCAGCAAAAGATTTTTGCAGAAATGATGCCTGAGCTGCTCACAAACGATTCAGGTTGGGGGAGTGAAGTTGTTAGCACATCCTACTTTAAATAAAGGGAAAAGCAACAGCAAGAACAAGAAAGTAAATGGTATAATACAATGTGGAAAGGAATCAGAACAGAGCAAGATAGAAACCTGAGGTCTGCGGCACTCAGAGAGTCCGCTATCCTAAGAAATTTGGACCTCAACCTCTGTATAATAGGGATCCATTAAAGGAGTGACAGGGAGCGGCACCATCAGCTTTGTATTGGAGAGTCATTGCTAGAAGTACATGAGCATGAATTTCCATGGGATAATACTGCAGGTGGGAATCCACCACAGTGACTACTGTGGTAGTCCAGGCAGCAAGCAATGAAGCCTGAACTGGAGCAGTGGCAACAGAATAGAGAGGAAGACAATTTTGAGAAATATTTAAGGATATCGCATTCAAATGGATGTAGGCAGATGAGGGAGGAGGAATCTAGAATGACAATCAAGACGATGTATTTCATAGGTCCTTTTGAAATGCCACAGATGACTTTTTACTTGATCCACCATCCTCTTAGTTGCCTTTAATATAAAGTATAAGTTGCTGTCCTTTTACCCATCTAATCTTTTCTCTTTGATAGCATCCTGTACTTTACCTTCAAAACACTTAACAGAATTTGTGAGGATTAACACAAAAATGTGCATATTTCATATTTTTTTGCTTTCTCTTCTATTCATTAGATTTTACTAAATGAGGACAGGGTCATCTCTCCTAATCTAGATCACTATTGCAAAACTAGCATCCACTCAGGTACACGGTTGATGCTCAATAAATATTTGCTGAAGCAACATATATTTCTAAAGTTTCAAGTTCTACTCACATTCTGCTTTGTTGATATTTTCCATCAACATCAAACATGACTTTAGGCCACATTCAGTAAAGCAAAACCACAAGAGAGGCTGCCTATTCATTAAATACTTGAGCTTTTTTTCAGGGACAGCTTTTCTCACCAGGACAGGAATAAGCCTTTGACATGTCAAGTTAGGAGCTATTTTCCAGTGTAATAGGTAATAGCTGTTCTCTGGTCAGGTCAACTTTCTCCATCACAGACAACAACTAAAATACCACTCAACAAAAACAAGAAGTTTCCTCCTTCACCTTTTGAGTCTTGCCCCGGTTTCAACCATATCTCCTTGCATCTCCTCCTTTCATGGATATTAATTTATTTGAATAGTTTAATCTTCTCTTCTCAAGGCCATCTTTTTTTTTTTTTAAGATTTTATTTATTTATTTGACAGAGACAGCGAGAGAGGGAACACGAGCAGGGGGAATGGGAGAGGAAGAAGCAGGCTCCCAGGGGAGGAGCCTGACGTGGGGCTCAATCCCAGAAGGCTGGGATCACGCCCTGAGCCAAAGGCAGACACTTAATGACTGCGCCACTCAGGCGCCTCTTCTCAAGGCCATCTTAAGATATCACAGGGGTTGGTCAATTTCCTAAGATTTAACTGTCCCTTAAAGAAAAATCTGTCCCCATTCTCACATGGTAGAGTATTAATTACAGCATGTGTGTGGAGGGGGAGGAGAGTGCAGTGTGCTGTATTTTAAAAAATTATACCTGGTCTTTCAATGATTTCCTATTTCTATGTCAGGTTCTTTTGGCTTTCAAGGAAAAGACTGAAGTAAACTAAAGGAAATAAACATTTATTTTAATAAACCTAAACATAAGACCTAAATTAAAAAATGAGATAAACCTTCTACTCAGAATAAATATTTATTTAAAGAATAAGCTGTTTCTGGAGCATTTAAAATATTCATCCAGTAGACTAAAAAAATGTTAGTACATACTTTGCAAAATACACGTTCAGAATGGTGAGATATAATAAAGAATACAAAAAATGGATTGAACCTTAAGTAATTCAGAGTCTAATATGGAAGGTAAGATAGCCGTATAATGACTACAATAAAGTATTCAAAGTATTAATACTATTAGAGAGGTATTATAAATTGGTATAGTAATTCAGTACCATGAAAGATCAATTTTGTCTCAATATATGCAGATAACTTTGTGGAAGAAATGGAATTTAGGCTGGTATTTGAAAAGAAAGGGGTAGTATGTAGCTACAACCAAAATGTAATTTATAAATATGTATTTTTTTCAAGAACAAAAATGCTGCAAACAGTGAGGTTCCCAATAACAAACTCACAAACATCAGGAGACAGATGGTATTAAGCAAACATGCAAAGCTAGTTAAATTTAATATAAAACACCAAGTCAAAAAAAGAAACAAAATCCACCAAGTCAAGATCGTTACAATGGCAAAACTGAGAACAAAGTTAAAAAATGTTATTAGGTTACCTACTTAGTAAAATATATATATTCTGAACTGGATTACACTCTAGCCTTCAAAGATTCCAGAGAGCTACTGCTTCTAAATAAAGAACAATCAAAACTCTGATAACGCAAGAACCTGTATTTTAATAAATGCCACTTTTGTCATCGTAGAGTTTCTTCTAGAAATATATACTTACATAGAAACTTTGACAAACCAGGAAGGATAAACATTTTATAAATCATAATAAAGGGAGAGTGAGTGAATTAAGGACAGAAAAAAGTAATAAATTATGTTGAAATAGCATTAAAAACAGATGTTAAAAGAAAATTCAGTGTATATTTTGCCATTTAAGATAGACACCATGTATCTATGGATAACAACTTATTAGACAGCATTTTAGCCATTATCTTCATAATTGTTTCACGACATTACTTTACACTTGATGCTTATATAACATTCTTAAAATAGAAATCAAGTGTTCATTTTACAATGAGCACTGATTTGTGTTAACATTTTAAAAAACTGCTTTTCTAAATTTATCAAACTCAGAATACACTATGCTTAAATTTAGAATAAATCTGAATATATGTTTATGGAGATACAGCAA
>NC_048218.1:102062436-102144317 GCF_002007445.2 Ailuropoda melanoleuca
AGAAGAGCCTGACTTTTGGATGCTTTGAGTAACAGGAAGTCGGGGTAGGGGTGATTTAATGCACTTGGAATATTTAGTTTTATTCTATAAAGCTTTAATAAGCACATGTGCATAAAACTCAGAAAATAAATTTTATCTAGATTAAACATAAATCTGAGACTATTAGTAATACTACTAATGAAAATTGCAAGGCATCTTTGTCATCTATTTTTTTTTTTAAGCTAACTGGCCACCATTTTCTTCTAGGACCACTATGTTTTGAAAATGCAACAACAGATCTTTATTTGGAAGAGAGGAGATGGAGGGCGCATACAAAAAGGGCCTAAATTCATGCTGTTTGGATAACTGGGTAATATTTACATTGAAGGAGCAATTTTTAATAAACCTGTAACTGACCAAAACATGTCAGAGAAATGGATCACTGACAAGGGCGCTGTTTCTGACTGGAATGTGAGCCAGTCCCCAGATTTAAGACCTGTAAACTGCCTAAGAAATCATGGCAGTAATAGGACATTAACATTTAATCCACATTAAAGGTATTTTAATTTGCACACATTCATAAGACACACTTCTTTGTTAAAAGGAAAGAGAGAAAGATTTATGAAATTGATCTTCCAAAAGAAAAACTTCATGCTGTTTTATCTCATGATCACAGTTTGAGGAAAGTGTCGGTTTTAATATGCACATTTACCCTAAACCTCAAATATATATTGGCTCAGGTGAGAAAAATAAATTAAAATGCTGGGAGGAAAGGGCTCTATTATGTTGAAGTCCTTATATGAGGCAATAAATATTTTTTCATCAGTGTTTAATAAATATATAGACTATATGAGGAATGTCAGTGCATTTTGAGGTAACTATATTCTCAAACTCATTTGGACAAATGTCAAAAACATTTTTTCAGAACACAGTGGGAAAATACTAAAATAAAACAGATATTTTAAAAAGTAACAGATGAAAGACAAGTGGTTTTAGAATAGGGTTTATAACTTCTGCTCGCATTTTCTAGTTCATGTTATATGTCAACTGACTCCTCAAAAGTATGACTATACTACATCAACTATGTTTATTCTTATGTTAAAAAATTATTAGTCTGTGAACTAAAATACAGCAGTTTTATTTAAACGTTCTATGCAAAATAGCCTAAAACAAAGAGGAAAGGGCTTTTATTAGAACCAGTAGTGTTACCGATGAACATGTACTGGCTAGCAATGGGCCTGCCTACATTTCTGGCAAGCAGCAACTATATTCTACAAACCACTGATGGGCTCAACAAGCTATTAATGACAGTTGCTTTTCAACACTTAAAATGGTCAGACTGTGTTATCTGACCACAAGGACAAGTAGGTCATCACTCTCAAATGTTATACAATATAAGAAACAAATGAGACCTCTGTGGAGAGAAAAACCCACAGGTATGGCTCCAGAGTTCTTCTGCTATTCAACTATTAATAGAAAGCAAATCCACTTAAAGTTGTAAACACTTGTAACCCTTGTTACTAAAAGATTTATCATCACTTATTTTCCACCTAAGACTGAACAAAGTATTATTAGTCCTAGTGTCCAGCTTTAGCCCTGATATATACAACTTAACATCTGGAATCAAATAAAGGAGAAAAAAAGGGTCCCTCTGTTACTCTCGCAGAGTTAGACGGTGAAATTTTTATCCTTGTATAAACCTGCAGAGTGTCCATCTGTCTGGGTTTATGAACACCCAACCAGTCATTTGTAGGCTGCAAGCTCATACTCAGTGGGTACATGGGGGAAGCATCTCAAGAAGCATCTTCTAAAAGACAGGGCACTTGTCTTTTAAGTCAATGCCTTTCAGTGTACCTTTCTGCCTCGTGGTTGCTGGACTCGCTAAATGGAGACTCTCAAGTCCCACCATGGACCCAGAGAATCAGAACCTGAGTTTAAACAATATCCCCAGGCGACTCATAAGCACATTGAAGAGAGTGAAGCAGTGACTTAAATCATCCCACCCCATCCCACCTCCAATTATTTGACTTTTCAGAAAAGTGTACAAGGGGAGCCTTAGAAACATCACAGTGATCAGGATAATTCACTTCATTTCCAGCCAAAGGAAGCATGGCATGGCAGTCCTTCTTTCAAGTGGAAACAACTCACAAACTATTTTGGCCTAAAAAAGTGACAATTTTTCATATAGCTTAACCTAAAATATTCTGATCTCAATCCCTCTTCCAAGAGGAAAGGAAAGCATTATTTTTATAGTTTGCTAATAAAACAACAATAGCTATATTGTAATCAAATGACAAGGCTCTAGCTCCTGTATGTTTTCATAATTATAAAGATTAAAATGCACCAACTCCCACTTGACTGCATTAAAAACACCCTAAAAAGTAAACGTTGTGGTACCCATTCAGTAGTTCAATAAGGGTTACTACTCATTACATTATCCAGAATTTTAAAACATAAGATTATAGAAAAATGTGGCGTTAGGTCCCTTTGATAACGGAGGGGAACTTAGAGTTAATTTTCTACAATTTTAGAGAATCATTAATTAAAAAAAAAAGTCAGGAGCAACATCACCACATAATAACTACCCATTTCCATTCTTTCAACACTTCTGTGTTTCCTATCCAAAGGTCTTTAATTTGTATATGATTCTTCATCAAATAAAAATATTATTTAAGTTCATTATAAAACCTAACTAAGTACAACATGATAAGCAGTGCATTCACTCATTTTCTCTAAGTTTTGTGTTTAACTCTGCTGACAATTCCTGTAGGATTCAGCAGGAGAACTACTCAGGATTCAAGGTCTGCTCAACATTGATTTCCAACATTTTCCATTATGAGTTTCTCTTTGAGGTAAAAATGTTCATAGAGCCCTCCCCATCCCTGACAGTAATCATAAGTTTAATACATAACTGGAAGCACAAACAAAAATTGTCCCCAGAAAAACGAAGTAAAACGCTAAAACCCCAAAAGAGTGACCACAGATCTAGGCTTTGGTTTACCACAACACCAGCTAGAGGGAAGGGGCTTGAAAGTGAGTGGTACCAGAAAGGCAGCCTCGGGAAGTATTGCTCTGGGAGAAAATCAGATGAATACATGCAGTGACAAGAAAGAAGAAAGTAAGAAGAAACAAATGGCTAAACAGAAATAAGACATGCCAACCCCTTCATCCCCGCAACACCCACGACTGTCCATTAAAGAAACCATTTCTGCTATTCTGCAGAAGCAGGTACCCTTGAACTAGGAACCATGTCTACAAAATGTCTAGAACTTAAAAAGAAAGAAGGAAGGAAAAAGGAGGGAAAGAACCTGCCCACCAAAGCTACTGTAAGAAGTGGTAAACAGACAATGCAAATCAAAACATTCCAAGAGATGAAAAGTCTGCCCTCAAAACCAACCCAAAGCACAAGGATTTTTTGGACAAATAACAATGAGAAAACCTAGAATCAGATATTCAAAAAATAAGAACAGATATAGAAAAAAAAGTATTTCAGAAATGAGGAATAAATTAGAATGTGTCCAAGGAAGAATAAATTTGAATGAAAATTTAATAAGAAATACTATATGAAACCAGGCAAACTGCTTCTCAGTTGTTTAAAAACAAAGGAAAGTAGTTAAAAGAGTGGAAAAGAATGAAGCAGAAGATGAGCAAAGAAAGATTTTATGTATGTAATTATACAGAAATACGTATATAACTGGAGTCTCTGAAGAAGAAAACAAAGCGGAGGAATGGCATTAAGATTTAATGCTATAACCCCAAAAAAATTATTTCCAGAAACAAGAAAACTTAAGTCTACATATGAAAAAGCCCAGAAAAATCAGCCAGAAACATCCAACTTTGAGAATCATCTTAGTAAAATAAGGACAATGAAAAAAATGGCAATGCCTCAAGGCAAAAAAAAAAAAAAAAAAGTCAAATTATATATAAGGGTACGAAAATAAGGCTAGTGCCACAAATATCAAGAGCAGAGTAACATTTTCCAGAAAGCCAAGGGGGAAAAACTGTAAGCCAAGGATTTTATGCCCAGTCAAGCTGCCATTCACGTCGCAAAACTTTAGAAAAAACAGCTTGGAATGAGCAAGATCTCAGGGAATACTGTACACAGCAGGCCGTCCTGAGAAATATACTAGTTGGGTGAGTTTTACACAAACAGGAGATGAGTGGGGAAATATCAGCAAACAAGCTGATGGTAAATATTTAATATAGTTAATTTTAAAGGTGATTCTAAAAAAGGGTGACAGCATGGATAAAAGACTAGTACGTACACATCACATATGCCAACAGTGTAGCAAGAATACAACAAGAGGAAATGGGAGGAAAAGGAGGAAAGCAAAGTACACAGGAGCACTGGCTATCACAAGGGTTGTTAACAGGTGGGAACCCAGGGATGCCATACAAAAGGTTACATAGGAATGAGGGGGGAAAAGCATTATGCATTATAAAAGATACAAATACAAAGGTAACCACTAGAACAAAAATGCAAGCCTCCCTAAACTTCATAACAATAACTAATAATAATAATAGTAATAGCAGCTCTTCAGAAACAATTCTTCATATGCTCTGCACATCTTATATCATCCAATAGCCTTTCTTCAGAACTATCTTTTCAAATATAGCAAACAGTCTTGGAAGATAAAGAATTGCCCCCTGGACCAGAAGGCACTTTTGTTACCAAATTAGGACACTAAAGATAATATCTTTCTTTTAGGTAAAGTTTGGGCCAATTTTCTGTCAGCTCCTTAAAGAACAGAGCCCCTCAGCTATGACACAAACCCACTGGGTATGCAGCATCACCCCATGGAACTTGCAGGTCACAGGGAACCTATATAACTATGGAGTGCCACCTTAGGGGCTGTTAGTAAGAAAGAGCTTTGTCTCTGACCCAGAAATCTCATGTCTTCTGCCAGCATCTATTAAAGTATGAGAGGCATACAAATGGGCTAAAATCTCAGACCCTTAATAAAGAAGACACAGACAAAGAGAGAAAGAAACACAGTAAATATAATGATACAGTAATTAGGGAGTGATTTCCAGGACAGAAAAAAGCAAAGTACAAAAAAGTATTTATAATATGCTCTATTTTATAAGATAAAGGAAATAGGAATAATACACGTGTGTGTATGTGTGTATATATGTGTGTATGTATATATATGTGTGTGTGTGTATGTGTGTGTGTGTGTGTGTGTGTGTATATACACACACATATACACTTAATTCTACAAGAAGATGCACAGGAAGCATAAATTGGAAGTTAAGAAAATTGGCTACCTACAAAGGATAGAGAACAAGCACACCTTTCTGAGAGATGTCCTGTGTATAATATTTTGACTTTTGGAAGCATGCTAACACAAGGTATCCAAACATAATTAAATCAACAAGGATGGGGACAAAGGCACCTAAAAATGAATACAAATAGAAACAAATGCACGCAATCATATTTCAAATGAATTAGCTAACTACACTTAAGGGGGAAAAGAACCTTGAATAAACGTGAAGTAAATTTTAGTAAACTCTTGAAATAAATCTTGAACTTTTTATTAAGTTTTATTTTCACAAGGTATGGTTGTAACAATTGTGAAACTATTTTACACGCAAATAATTAAGCAAATGGGTAAATATATTGTTGTTAGGAGTCACAGTTATCACTCTGAATGAAGGGAGATACAAATGTGAAATGGGGAACAACAAAGAAGAGTTCTGTGGTTTGGATTGAAATTGGAGGTGTTAGTATGACTCATAATTCCTTAAAAATACCTAACTAAGTATCTAAGTCCTAAGTAGCTAGCTACCTACCTACCCACCCACCTATTTATCTATCTAATCTAGGACTGAAAAGTCCTAGAAGTAATGAAAGCCCAGAGACAGTGGACATATCACATGTCCAGACCTAGATTCATAAATACCATTTTCCTCTTAAATGAAACAGCATAATTTGAAGAAATACCTGCTTCCATGAGGGAAGGTTTCAAATGAGCCTGGAACATCTTGTTGTGTCAGAAAATAAGGAGGTGCTTTAAAACAAAGATGGGGTATGTAGAAACAAGCCAAAAGCCATCTTGAAAGGATACTCCCTGGACAAATCTGGGGCAATTTGAGCATCAAATAAATAAGAAAAGTAATGGATCCATGAGTCCTTGCTCACAATAAATAGATAAAACAAGAAGTAAGGGTGGGTTCTTCCTTAAAATAGAATGCTGACTACTAAATCTGGGAGGAAGTGGTAGAGTTGGAAAATTTCCATTTCCAATCAGGCAAGAATCACCAATGGATGATGGAGCACCAACTTTCAAGGACCTTGTTTAGCCCTTTATCTGCAAACTCAACACTCAAAAAACAAATAACCCTTTCAAAAAATGGGCAGAAGACATGAACAGACACTTCTCCAAAGAAGACATACAATGGCTAATAGACACATGAAAAAATGCTCCACATCACTTGTCATCAGGGAAATACAAATCAAAACCACAATGAGATACCACCTTACACCAGTTAGAATGGCAAAAATTAACAAAACAGGAAACAACAAATGTTGGAGAGGATGTGGAGAAAGAGGAACCCTCTTACACTGTTGGTGGGAATGCAAGCTGGTACAGCTACTCTGGAAAACAGTATGGAGGTTCCTCAAGATATTAAAAATAGAGCTGCCCTATGACCCAGCAATTGCACTACTAGGTATTTAACCCAAAGATACAGATGTAGTGAAAAGAAGGGGCACATGCACCACAATGTTCACAGCAACAATGTCCACAACAGCCAAACTGTAGAAGGAGCTGAGATGCCCTTCAACAGATGAATGGATAAAGAAGATATGGTTCATATATACAACGGAATATTACTCAGCCATTAGAAAGGATGAATACCACCATTTGCACTGACATGGATGAAACTGGAGGGGATTATGCTAAGTGAAGAAAGTCAAGCAGAGAAAGACAATTATCATATGGTTGCATTCATATGTGGAACATAAGCAATAGCACAGAGGACCGTAGGGGAAGGGAGGGAAATCTGAAGGGGGAGAAATCAGACAGAGAGACAAACCAAGAGAGACTATGGACCCGGGGAAACAAACTGAGGATTTCAGATGGGAGGGGGGTGGGAGGATGGGGAAGCCTGGTGATGGGTATTAAGGGGGGGGTGCGTGATGCAATGAGCACTGGGTGTTATGGGCAAATAATGAATCATGGAACACTACAACAAAAACTAATGATACAGTGGCTAACTGAATTAAAAAAAACAAAAAACAAAAAAACAAAGACCCTGTTTAGAACTTTCAAAAAGACATAGGCTTTATGAGTAGAAGACAAGTTGGTGAATAGAAAAATAAAATAGTAGTGGACAGTATAGTAAAAATTTAAGCTAAGAATGACAAGCTGGACAGTTCCCAGGAAAAGGTAGCAACATAGAAAAAAAGAAATGATAGAACAAAGGCCAAACCAAGAGTTTGAGACATTGTGACAAATAAATGAGATCAGCCCTTGAAGAGGTTCCAGGGAACACAGTCCACTTGCTGCACTCTTTTTGCTATCCACACCTGTTCTTTCCTTTCTAAGGGTTACAGATAACTATATACCAAGAAGAGCCCATAAACAGAATACAAAGGCAGTACAACTACACTATGCATGTGCCCTTGTGGCAAGTATAACATGCTGCATATCTCATTTTTCTTAGCTTATTTATTTTTATCTTTTTATTTTTAAAAGATTTTATTTTTAAGCAATCTCTACACCCAAAGTGGGATTTGAACCTACAACCCCAAGATCAAGAGTCACATACTCCAGCAACTGAGCCAGCCAGATGCCCCTTTCTTAGCTTATTTAAATTTATACTTGCTTTTACCCTCTCTTAGAACAACGTTAATTCTCTATAATTCAGGTAAATTTGAAAAAACAAAGGCTGAAGGATACATAAAAAAGAAATTAATTCCACATGTGTGGGATGTTCTTAATTTTACACCATGTATTTTTAAAGATCAATCTATTAAAAGCTATAATTCTAATTGTATTTAGCTACAAACGAATTCAAAGAAGGGCTACATGTGCTAGAAGGCAAGGGCTAAGTATCTGCTCAGCTGGACACTGGAGAGACACAGACCTAAGGAGCCCACAGCTGCTACACAGACAAGTTTCATTAATGCTCAAACAATAAATTCTTGAGCTCACTTCCCTCTAGGCAGTTGTGAAGACTATCACTGGCTTTACTGGACAGTAGTACACAAGGCAGTATGATATGTATATAGGTGTACATATAGGATATTATGTTACATATTCATATATTCACGTTATTGCTAGTAGTTCACAGTCAATGGGTCAATTTTACAATGTCAACCTACAGAGTCTTTTGAACAACCTAGATAATAAGCATTAAAATCATCCACTTCCCACTACCTGTTGTACTAATCCTAGCTCTCTCATCCCTAAAATGCATTATCTTCGAAATACATTTAATGTATATGACCCAGATAAAAATGAAATATAACTTAGGGTCAAGAATAGAAAAGAATAATCAACAACTATTCCTGACTTTAATAAACAGCTACGCTTGATCAAAGGTTTTAAATGTTTTTAGCTGAAAAATTTTCTTCAAATAAAATCTTACTTTAAAATTTTAAAAATTTATAAAATAACGAAAAGAACTACTCCGATTAAAGTGGGCAGTGACAGTCTGGAGTGCCACCTGCTTTGGGGAGCCTTCCTGGCAGCCCAAGGCAGTTAGAAAACCAGTGCTGAATAAGATTATAAGTAGAGTATAAACGTATTAAAGAGTCACTGAAAATGAGTTCATACTAGTAAATATTAAAAATATAAAATTTAAACTAAAAAACATAATCCATTATTATTTACTGGAGAATATGAAACAAGTGAAAATGAAGTATTTCTAATAAATAATAATTTATAAGATAAGTATAAAAGACAGCTCATTTTGGCACAATGGTAGCTATTCTTCCTTATTATAAGCCCCCAATTCATACTGGAATTTGATGTTTTAGATTAACATTTTTTTTTTTTTTTTTTTTTTTTTTTTAACTTTTTTTTTTTTTTTTTTTTTTTTTAAAGATTTTTTTTATTTTTTATTTATTCGACAGAGATAGAGATAGCCAGCGAGAGAGGGAACACAAGCAGGGGAGTGGGAGGGGAAGAAGCAGGCTCACAGCAGAGGAGCCCGATGTGGGGCTATCCCATAACGCCGGGATCACGCCCTGAGCCGAAGGCAGACGCTTAACCGCTGTGCCACCCAGGCGCCCCAACATTTTTATTCTAATGTCCATATGTCCTAAATATATATGCCACCAAGAAGTGACAAAGAGGGATTCAGGAAAAAATTTCTAATAATGAGAATAACAATGCTACTTATTTACTTCTAATGTAGACAAATATATAGTTCAAATATTCTAACTAGGTTGTTATATATTGCTTTATAATAATTAATTTGTACTTTTTAGGCTCATTTTTTAAAAGTCTGGGTTTCCTCAGTTTCCTTTAGCTATTCCAAGGAAAACCAAAAATCCTTTCTAACTCTAAAACTACTGTAAGTCAAAGTGAAAGTGCCTCTTGCTACTGTTTGATTTTGTGGGAGCAAACAAAAGCACATTAATAGTTAACAAAGCTACAATATGATATACGAATGAAGTCTTGCATTAAAAAAGTACTTAGATTGTATTTACAAAAGAATCTCTATCATTAATTATTCAATATTTGGATTTGACCAGAAACCAGAGCATGACTTTATAATGCTCTGTTTAAATGAACTACTTAATGTTGTAATGAACACTCAATGCAGGAAGCTAAATGAATTTTGGACCTGGTATAACAGAACACTTTTTCTAATTTTTTGATCAATGGACAGATTTTAATGTTAAGTCAGTTTGAATTTCATTTGTACTTTAAAAATGTTTACTTAAACCAAAAATTTTGCATCTCAATTATTTTATATTCTAAAACTGAATGTAGTTTAAACCAATGCATTATTCATAAAGCAAAGACACCAGGAAAAACAAAGCTGTGCCCTTCTTCCAAAGCCGTTAAATTGCTAAAACATACCGTATTTATGCATGCAATATTTGATTGTGTTTTTCTTAAAACACAAGCTTGTTTTTGTCAGATCAAGATATGCCAAAAATTCTACACCAAACATTTTTGTTTATAATTAAAGCAATCATCAATCCAAGGATTGTCATCCGTTTTATTTCATCTCTACATCAAAAAAAAAAAAGTAATTTAAAAAAAAATTTTAGATTCCCTTGAAATGATAAGATAAATGAAAATGTAAGTGCCTTCACATAATAACAGTAAGCTGACCCTTTGGGAGATGGTTGACTTTCTCAATACAAGGTATTCAAAGCTCATTCAAAAGTGTTCATTTAGAATGCAGATATCAAAGATGATGCAAATGTTCAAGAGAAAATTAGAACTTACCAGATGTTCTAATCCAGCTTTGATGTTTCCAGATTCCCTAAAATAGAAGAATAAAAGTTCTAAATAGTTGCTAAACAGTTGTCTGTTATAATTTACATTTACCTCAAATGCATTTTATAAATCCTTATGATTTTTTCATATTATCTTCACTTAATGTTCACACTAACAGTTTTAAATGACAAAACAATTTCCATCAAAAGGAAACAGATAATTTATTTACATTTAATAATATTACAACTAAAATTGGGATTCCACTAACAGACTGTTTCAGATTTTTCTAAGTCAGCAGAGAACAAAAGGAAGTCAAGTATACTATTACTTTACTATTCACACAATATCTATTTATTTCACATTAGCTTTTTCAGTAGAGTTTATGTTTTCTCCAACATTTATTACAAAAATGTTCATACAGATTCTACTATTGACATTTTCCTATATTTACTTTATCAAATATCCATCCACCAATGATTGCATTTTATATAAAAATACACATAAAGAATATGTTTGTGACTCCATATCTAATAACTACATCTTAACAAATTTTTCCTTGACATTAATTTTATTAATTTAGTGCACACTACAAATCAGGACCAAAGACTGCTGTAATATTAAAAAACAAAATATCACTAATGAAGACACAAACATCAACTATCATGATATATTTTAAGTATTTAATTCTTGCTTTTCACTGTAAAAAAAGACTGCTGATGGAACTAAAAATACAAATAACTGTGCCAGTAGCAAAGATAATTTAAATATATATTTGGTGAAATGTGGCAAATAGTTGATTTTCCCCCCGATTTTAGTTTATATTAATTTAGTAGTGACAAATGGACTTAGAATTTCCTCTCAGACCAAGTAGCATTTTAATTTCATCATAAATACCAAGCCTTGTATTTTTAACATGAAAGTATATTTCTACCACATTGCAGAGAATAATTATGAAACATCCAACAACAGTATTGCATTCATGATGTTTAATCTTTCCCTCACCTCTTTCTTTCTCTAAAGGGACCCCAAGTTCACTTCCCTTCTATTTCTGTCTCCAATTTTCTCTGCCAAAAATATACTTCTCTCTGTTTCCTTTGTCTTGCTATACAATCTTTCCAAATTTCCCTATCATTTCCCCCCTTCAGATGTGCTGCCTGAAAACTATATTCATGGCTTCCAACTTTTGCTCTCACTGCCCAGTCTGGCATACTGGGAATAAATTCCAACATCTACTGATTAGCACTCATCTTTAGCCATTCTCTTCTCTACTTTATGCTCCTGGCAATCTTAGCAATACTATATATTCAACACTTGAAAATTTAAGGATTTCTGAAACTCATTCTCTGGATGCAGTCCTAATGACAAATGACAGGAATAAACTGTAACAAGGAATTAGAAAAGGTGAACAGGTACATAAATAATCATTTTTAACTTTATTGTTACAAATTTAATGCATTTACTGGAGCTAGAAGTCAAATCTTTAAGTTTTCACAAGGACATTCTCATATAGTCACCATGTAATTTAAAATATAAACAAAAAAATAATGCATATAGTGAAACATCGGAGAGTGCAATGCATGTGTGTGTCCACTGCAATAAAATTGAGTCTTCCTCCCATCACTGACTCCCTGTTGTCAACCAGATATTAGCTCTTTGTTTGTCCTTCTAAAGATATTCTGTGTGTGTGTGTGTGTGTGTGTGTGTGTGTGTGTGTGCGCGCGCACGTGTCTTTCTCCTCCTGTCTTTTTTTTTAAACCCAAACAGAAGCATACTACACTCACTGTTTTGTCCCTTCACTTGGCAATCTAACTCAAAGTCTGCACTATACAATACAAATCGACTTCATTTTCCCCCATGGGTACATTGTCACATAATGGTTCTTATTAGAAAATTATACTGCAACATAAAGGAACAAAAATGCTCAGATTCAAAGTACAAGTTCATAATTTACTATATGAGACCCGCTAGAATTAGACATGCTTCATCAGAATATTTGGATTTTAGAAAGGAAATAAGACATATAATATGTTGTATGTCACGTAACATTGGCAGCAAGGTTTGAAGCAGCATCTCATCATTATACACAACAATAATTCTGAAAGCAACACCAATGTCCACACAAAATGGGATAAACAAAGACTATGAATAACTTCATTTCAGGGTTAGTTTTGCTGTCAATTGAGTTTGCCACAAACTTAGGGAAAATCCCCCAGTGTTTTCAGCTATTTGTATCATGGAATCAAGGATAACAATTTGTTCTTGAAAAAAAAAAAAAAAAAGGCTGGTTAGACTATTGCTTTATTATATTTTCAAGTGATTCTTTAAATTAAATGATATTTAGGAAATAGGCATTTTGAATGGTACGCAGGAAAGAAAACTAGACATCATCCTTGACACAAGCCCTTTCCTTCACTACCAAATGTAAACAAATGTATTCAACCACACAGTCTTGGCGACCCAACATCCATAATTGTCATTTAGAATTAGCCACTTCTTTCTACCTTCACAGCTACTACTTTACTTCAGGTCATCATCTTTTCTCTCCCAGGCTACTGCAAAGCCTCTTAATGTGTCCCAATCGCTCCTGCCTTGCCCCATGTTAACTCGTTCTCCATAATACAGCAAGATCTTCCTAAAACGTAAGCCTGATCATGTCATTCCCTTTTTAAAATACACAGTACCCTACTACACTTCGGTTTCCTCATTCCCTGCTATCTTGCCAAAGCTACATTGCCAGAAATGTGACAGCAACGGCCATAAGAAATTAACCTGGATTCCCTCACCATGGAACCACTCACTCTTTCTAGCTGGAATGTTCCTTTTCTCTAAGCCTCCTCTGGTCATTCCTCACCTAGCTTACAAACAAAATCAAAACGAAACAACAGGACTCAACCCATACGGGGAAGGAAACCTCCTCCCTTCCTCACAAAAGAACTAATCAACATCTCCCGTGTGTTCTCATAATTTATCATACTTTATTATAAATGCCTACTTTCCCAATGACACCACTAAAATGAAAACTCCTTGAGTACATGGATTGTGTCTTTAAAATTTTTATATCCTAGCACCCAATACAGTGCCTGCATCAGAGTATGTATTCAACCAACAAGGGTCTGACATCTAAACGTGAAGACAAGGTGGGATGGAGAATCAGTAGCAACCAGTTCAGGTGTCTGAGTGGTCCTCCCCAGCCCCACTCTCTCTCTAGACCACAGAAAAGCAAGGCAACTCCAACAGCAAGTGGTTGTTTGGGAGGGTAGTACTGGGGGTTGTGTGTACATGCGTGGTGTGTGGTTGTTTTGTTTTGCTTTGTTTGTTTTGTTTTTTTAAAGGAGTATGAGGACATGGTGGAAAACGTGGCTGACTCAGGCCAGAGTTCAACACTGGAGGCTTTGCATTCTAGTTTTTAAATTATCCCAGAGAAGCACAAGCCAGATCTTAGACTTTTACCTCCCTCCTTAAAGTTATCAACCAACACAGCTGAATGTTGCAAAGAAATAAAATAGAAGTCCACAGGAAAATTGTAAGACCTCTGACGTGAATAAGCACAGGAATTAAAAAAACAACAAATGGAGCAACCTCATCCAGAGGGGGGAAAAATAGACCGAGCAAGAATATACTATAAGCAAAATAACATCTTTAAAGATAAAAGATTTTTAAGAAATCTAATACAAAAAAACCAGTTATGAAGAGGAATCAATATGAGATAGTGGGTATTAAAAATACAGTAGTTTGAAATAAAGAACTCAGAGGATGAATTGAAAGCACAATAGCTACAGACTGAGAATAAATTGGTGAGTTGGAACACTGGGTGGGACTCTCCCAGAAGGGATAGGAAAGGGATGAAAAGACAGAACAAACATGAGATAAAGTTAAGAAGAGGAACAAAAGTGTGAACATCTAGTAATGGGAACCCTAGAAGGAAAGCAAAGGCAAAACAGAAGAGAAAAAAATATATGAAGAAATAATAACAAAAAATTCCCAGATATAGAATTATTCAAATCTTGGACTGAAAGGGTACACAGAGCAGTGAACAGGGTAGTTAAGTGAAACTCCACAGCAAAGCATAATATAAGGATTATTAAGACTGTTAACAGATCAAGAGCAAAGGCTAAAAGCTTCCACAAAGAACACAGGAAGAATAACGCTAACATCAAACTTCCAACACTAATACCTAGGGTATAAGATATGTAGTACGAACTTCCAAGATAAAGTGATAAAGGAAAAGCTCTGTGAACCTAGAATTTATATATAGCTAATAAATTATTATTTAAATTGAAGTAAAATAAAGAAATTCTCAGCATACAGGGTCTCAGGAAATTCACCACAGAAAGACATTATTTGAAAGAAGTTCTGAGGAATGTAATGCAATAAGAAGAGAATTAAATCCAGGACCAGATAAAGCGAGTAAAGGTTGACTTAGAACGTAATTATTATAATCTAAACAATTAGTAACTAAAAAGAAAACTATAGAAAGTTCACCTACAGTGATGTAGAATCAAAATCCCAGAGAAGATTCTCAGGTTGGTTAAGAAACAAAATCCGGTAATGTGTCATTTACAAAGAGATACATAAAAAAACAAAAGTGTTCAGAAAAATTTCCAAAAAAGGGAGAGTAAAAGACATAACCAGGCAAACTTAAACCAAAAGAAAACTGGGGTGGTAAGTTTAATGACAAAATATATTTAAGCCACTCTCCCATACAAAGAACATATACACATACACATTTTTTGAGGGAGATATATATGAAAAAGGATATTCTATTCTAGTAAAAGATATAATACATCAAGAAATTTTCATGTATACCCAGAAGGTTTGCATATTCCTAAAATGTAATATGTATTATAGTTTGGGATACCAAAGTTTCAACAAGTTTTCCATGAAAATCAGTTTTCTTTAGTTTTACTTTGGGCAGAAAGACAAGGAAGAGGGGCCATCTCAAAACAATACAAATAAAGCATCAGGAGTACATCAACACTACACAAGACAGCATGAAATACAACCCTGGTTCTAGAAGCTGAATACCTAAACTCAAATTTAAGTTGTACTACAAAAGAGTTGCATGAGCTTGGTAATAATTCAACTCCCTGACCTAAGATTTTCCACCAATGGTGTGAAAAAAGAAGCAAGATAATTTATGTGAAGGAATACTATAAACACAATAAACTGTAATGTACTATAGAAATCTGTTATTATAATAGATATTTAAATACAAAAGTATTAAAGTGGTTCCAAAAGCCTCAATGATTTTTTTTTTTTTTTAATAGAGAGGCAAGATCCAAGACATTGACAGAGGGATCTTGCAACAAATGGTATAAAGCCTGTCCTCTTTAGTGGTCTGTCTCTTGGGTTGTCCCTGTCATGACTTCATCAATATTTGTGCAACTCCTTTTGCCCTGTGCTGAAAGCAGACTTAATTCAATTATAGGTCTCAAAACTGATAAAATGGTCTTGAAGTGGAAAATGGGAAGAAATTATTGGCAAATGAATAAAGATTTGTATCGAACTAACACACAGGAGTACAGCAGGTCTTTTTTTAATCATTCCCTGTCTTAAATCTTCTGGGAACCATGAGTTTCCCTTCCCCTCATGCAGCACATCGATTTCTGAATTAGACTGCAATATTAAATAATTAATATACTTGCCATGATTGATGTTTTGCATTAGTTGAATATTAGGTTATCAATCAAAATCCACTTGGTTTAATGTAATAATATTGAAAAAGTGTCACGGGCTGTTCATCCAATTTGTAGTTGAGGCAGCACAGATAGTAATGTTGGCATTACACAAGGCTCTAAAGCAGGAAATGCAGTGGCTCAACATGTACGAGGAAGACATTTTGAAACTAACTGGGACGAGGCTGAGGTTGTCCTAAATAAACCTTGTGGCACCTGTCAGTTTCAATGTTAGGTCTCTTTCCAGGAGAAAGATGCCATGCATCAATCATAACATGGCAGGCAAGAAAAATTTTAAAAAGAAGGATATTAATTTAATTTTGTGGCAAACATTCCATTATTTTGTCCAAGGAAACATGTTCTAAATCCAGAAACTGTTGCTATGATAAAGCTTATATCCCCTTAGGAAATTTCCAAACAAATACACTAAGATTTTTTAGAACTAGTCTTACTAGGAAGAGATCCATTTTTGTTTGTTTTTCATATGGGAACAATATTTTACCAAAGTGATCATTCAGGTTTTATAAAATGGTCTAAGGGAATCAGGTCAAGGAGTCAAAATTAACAATAGTATTTACTTTTCAAAAACTCTATTCCTTCTGATGAAGGTATTCTCCTTCATTCTCAATATTTTGCATGTATACTTACAAAACATAAACTTTTAAAAAATTACTTCCTTCTCCCAGTAAATGACTTTTCTCATTATTCCTTATTACATCTGGAATCTATTATGGATTTAATTATAAAAGTAACATTTTAAAAACAAATTAAATAAATAAAAGACATTCAAAAGAAAAGTGACTCTTTTAGGTGGAGAGTAGAAAAGTAACAAAAGAAATATAAACCAAAGTCATTTCATAGAGCAAGCCAAAATCCAGTGGGTATTTAGTTACAAAATACTCAGAAACCATAATGAAGGTAACTAACTGAAGTAACACTAAAGTATCATTTCACTGACCAAGTCTTTAAGAAATAAAAGATTCAATATATTTATCATCAGTAATGCATATGTATAATCCCATATAAAATGAACACATATATAGTAATTATGGAAAACAGGGTAACTCCTAAATAAAAAATTTTACAGGTTTTTTTGGTCATGAACTAAGTATATTATTCACTAAGACTATATACTGCAGTTTCCTATAGCTGTAAGAGATTCTTATCAAAATTAATTTTGTGTCATCTCTCTTATAAAGCAAAAATCTACATGAGTTTGTTTTTTACATAATGGCAGACCAGGTTTTTAAAAGCCTGAGTTATAAATTATAAAAGTATCTACACCTCCCATCTCAAATAATCATTGATAAATTTTTACATGTCTATGTTATATATCAAATGTTATTAATGAAAAATCTGGTAATATACAAATCTAAGAAAAACGTGGGTTCAAATTTCAACTCTACTACTTACTAAATAACTTTGTCAAGTTATAGATCTTCTCTAATTTTTCCATTCTTAAATTTAAATAAATGACTAAAAAGATAATCAGCATGTATATATATAGAAGTCACTCAGTAAATATTGATTCAATATGACAGACTAATAATGAACCAATTGCCTGCATTCCACTTTCAAAACCAAGGAATATCTTTATAGATGTTAGCTTTTTAAATCACCTTAAAATTGGTTTCAACTGTAATACCTATTAATGAAAGTAAGTCTGCTCAAGTAACAGATACATATAAAAGGCTTAGCCCAATGGCTAGCATCCAATAAAAAAAACATGTACATCCTGACATAAGGACATTCTAATATCCTGATATCTTTGAAAGGAACAGAATGGTAACATGTGTTGAAAATCTAAGCAAAAATAATTTCTCAATTAACTGATGCTTTTTACATTTTAATCCCAATAAGAAACATACAAATGGGGCGCCTGGGTAGTTCAATCAGCTCACGTCATCATTTCAAGGTCCTGAGATGAAGGCCCTGTGTAGAGGGCTCCAACTGGGCATGGAGCCTGCTTAAGATTCTCTCCCTCTGCCCCTCTCCCCTCTCAAAAACCAACCAAATAAACAAAAGAAACAGACAGAATATCAGCTCTAAGTTCCAAAAAGATCTTTCCAGAATTCTCAACTTCAACTTACCAGGTTTGGTTAGAATTCTCAGCATTTTTCTCCTGATCAGAGACTATCTTGCAAATCACTGGCTCTAAAGATATATTCTTATGTTACCACAATTCAGAATGATAGTTTTCGGATGCTTGTATTTTACAAGTAGATTTTTATCTGACTGATTATTATTTGCAGAAAATTCTGCTTTAGAACTTACAAATAATTTGTACAAACAAATGTGGCATGGTTACTGAATTTTATATGTACTAGTCTTTAGTTAAAGGGTGATGGACATTAAAGAGGGCATGTGATGTAATGAGCACTGGGTATTATATAAGACTGATGAATCACAGGCCTGCACCTCTGAAACCAATAATACATTATATGTTAATTAACTGAATTTAAATAAATAAATAAATAAACAAACAAGCTCCAGGACCGCAAGGGGCAAAAAAGAGTCTTTTGTTAGTTTTACAAATATTTGTGAGCATTCACTAACCATACTAGACAGCTAAGAACATATTATACACACTGAGCTTACTGCAATGAGAAGCTGAACACTTAAGTTGGTATGTATCAATTAGGCCATTTATAGTCATTCAGGTAAACAGGTTCTGAAGTTCACAGAAATGGTCAACAAAGGAAAGAAAAGAGATTTCAATATTTTTGCAGTTGTGTTCTAGATAGTAGTTTCAGAAGAAGACAGTGAGAGAATTCATCACCAATAGATCTGATCTAAAGAACTGCTAAAGGAATGTTTCAGATACAAGGGAAATTATACTAGGAAGAGACCTGTAACATCAAGAATGAAAAACAAGAGAAATTTATTTACTGAGCACCCTTATACCTATCTCCACAATAAATTCTGAGTAGATAACAGAACAATAACAGTAACATAACCAAACACCATCAACAAAAAATACAAGTATTAAGATATAGCATCTATTGCCCTTCAACAGATGACTGGATTAAGAAGCTGTGGTCCATCTATACAATGGAATATTACTCAGCTATCAGAAAGAACCGAATTCTCAACATTTGCTGCAACATGGACGGCACTGGAGGAGATAATGCTAAGTGAAATAAGTCAAGCAGAGAAAGACAATTATCATATGATTTCTCTCATCTATGGAACATAAGAACTAGGAGGATCGGTAGGGGAAGAAAGGGATAAAGAAAAGGGGGGTAATCAGAAGGGGGAATGAAACATGAGAGACTATGGACTATGAGAAACAAACTGAAGACTTCAGAGGGGAGGGGGTGGGGGAATGGGATAGACTGGTGATGGGTAGTAAGGAGGGCACGTATTGCATGGTGCACTGGGTGTTATACGCAACTAATGAAGCATCGAACTTTGCATCAGAATCCGGGGATGTACTGTATGGTGATTAACATAATATAATAAAAAAATCATTAAAATAAAAAAAAGATATAGCATCTATGCCTTAGGTATTTAAAACAGTGTTGTCAAACCAAGACTATTACATGAAATAGTTAACGTCCACACAAGTTAAGGAAAATACATGTGAACATATTACCTATTTGCTATTTCCCACATGCAGGATTAACATTCATAATCAATGACAATTCTCTTTCCCACTGAGGCCAGACATGGCTCAAGAACCTTTCTCAACATTGTGCTCTAAGGAGTCATTGCCAGTTGCCTTGAGTTAGCAGGTGGGATGCAACCCATTCACCACTACCCCCTTCCATCCATGTTCTTGACCCAGCTTAAGTTCAGAAAAAGGAGAAAGTGCCATATGCATTAGAGTGGTTGAGAAATATTTCAAAGAGGTGGGTAATTCTAGCTGGATCCTGGAGGACTGATTGCATTTGAGCAGACTAGGTAAGTAGAAAAGAGGCAGGAAGAGCGAACTCAAAGGCCCCACATAACCTGGTAGAGGTCAAGTAAGGTGAGTCACCTGCCCAGAATAGGTACGTGAAAAGGTCAAATTACTGTTAGTCTTTAATTTTATTTATTTATTTAAAGATATTATTTATTTTTATGAGAGAGAGAGCGCACGCGAGCACGAACGGGGGAGGGAGGGCAGGGGGAGAAGCAGACTCCCCACCGATCAGGGAGCCCAATGTAGGATTCGATCCCAGGACCTTGGGATCATGACCTGAGCCAAAGGCAGATGCTTAACCGACTGAGCCACACAGGCACCCTGCCCTGTTAAGTCTTTACTTTTAAACAATTGTTATTTTGTAAGTTTTCAGGGTTATCATGTACAATTGTGCATGTTGTTCATTATGGAGGAAAAAAGGAAAAAAAACCCTAATGGGCAGTGGCAGCTACAAGCTCTATACATCCAAGCAGTGCATCCTGATGTGGTATTGCATCCACAGGAAGAAGGGACAGCTTTTCCTAATATGCACAAAAGTATCATATGGGCTAGCAGTAGCCCTGCAAAAAATAAATGCTTATGGTAGAGAAATTCAAAATCACATCCGGTTCTAATGAAGAAGAAAATAAAGATCGCCTAAAATTCCATCAGCCAACATAATATCTCAACGTTTTATTTTTTTCCTCCATTCTTATGCATACACACAAATACACTTACTTTTTTCTTACAAAAATGGGATCATCATTGATTTCTGCTATGTAGCTTCAATTATTTCACTAGTTAATTATGTATTATAAGCAGCTTCTCAGGTGCTAATATTTTATATATAATATTTTTACTGTTTACCTACTATTCTGCTCACAGATGTATAATGTTAACTTCTTCATTACTGCTGGACATTCAGTTTTAGATTTCTAACTCTAAATAAAACTGGGGTGTAAAAATACAGTAATTGATCATTAGATTTAAAAATCATTTATGAATTTTATGTAATGTTAATTTCACTTGGAGAAATGAGGTTAAATAATTTTCAAAAGGGGAAATAAATCAGTATATTTCACCTCTAGCACTTAAATAATTTAAACTTACATATTTATTATATTTATATAAACTTGTATTTAAATGATTTAAAGTTTCATTATCATTCATAATATTTTAAATTTAAATACAATCAAAAATAAACTTCTGCTTTCAAGAAAGTCCATTATCATAACATTTTATCCCAACAACTTCATAAAAGCAGTATCTCCCTATATGGAATAAAGAGTCAATAATCCCAAATAAAAAGTAATAAATATATATAAGTATACTATTAGTGTCTTCAGCTGAAAGAAAATGCAACGTGAGTATATTTTTCCTGAGAAAAGCAAATTTTCAATAACTCAGAAACTGATTATTCAATTCTTCAAGTATTAACATCTTTTGATCCTTTTTCTTCCCTGTGATGGTCTCCTACGTAACTACCCTGGACACTCAAGCGCGAAACAAAGAACTAAGGTGTGACTTTAAGCAGGTGAGTACCTAATAGTGCTAGGAAATAAAACTCCTAAAATTCTTCCTTTGTTTAATGAATAAAAATAAACTACTCAGTCTAGAATTCAAGATTCTTGCTCAAATCAAATGATTTGCCATTTCCTAATGACGTCTTTGCCCTTCCCAGCACTTAAATCTTTGATCATATTATTTGCCTAAGTAAACTGACCTTCTCATAAATTCTACCTCCAAGGAAATATGAAACACTATGCGCCAAGCACTGTGGTAAGTGCTTTCCATGAATTAGCTCATTTAATCCTTACAACTTGATTATAAAACAACTTAGATGAGATCACTGAGGCTGAGAGAAGTTAGGCAGATCACACAGTACACCCTCCCTGCTGGTAAAAGGTGGATTTGAAACCAAGCAGCCAGAGTTCATTGCCCAAATTTTCACTCTCAATCTCTAAACAATGAAACAAGATTCTACAGTATTCTCCTACTCCTTAATTGGCACCATGATTGGAAAGGAGGCTGCAAAGGGGTGAGGATTTAAGTAAAATGAATACTGACCCTCAACGATTGGCTGCTATTTGCCAGGTGCTGCGCCTTTTCATCTATTTATAATCGCATTAAATTCTCACAATATTCACAAAAAGAAAAATATTAGAGTGCACACATCAGGAAGATAAAAATTAAATGCCATTTTTCACCTAGAAAACACAGGTTAAAATGAATGATAATGTTTCCAGTGTTGGCAATGGTGTGTGGAATCAGGTACCCTTATATCCTACTGACAAGAGCAGAAAATAATACAAGTTTTCCAAAGGGCAATGGGAAAATGTTCAAATTCTCAAAAATACACATAAAGCCTTTGACCTAATCGTTCTACTTCTCTGGATTTATCTCAGTGATATATTCACAAGATATTAATCACTCTACTGTATTTAATACAAAACAAAAAACTGGGGAAAACTAAATGCCCAATAATGGCAAACTATGAAATAAAATATAATATCCATACAACAGAAAACCATACAGCAATTAAAATTATGATGTAGTTGTATATGTCCATGAAAATGTTCTTTTGGCATATTAAGTTTTAAAAAAGAGCATATTACAGAATCATATGTCAGAGTTGCTAAAAAAAAGTTTTATACATACGTATGTAGAGTGTCAGTACATATGTGTGTATATCTGTGTATAACTGGAAAGTTATAAACCAAAATGTCAACAGTAGTCAACAGTGGGATTCTAAGCGATGTTTATGTTCATTCTAATTCTCTTATGTGTTTTCTAAACTTTCTTCCATGAAAACACATTACCGTCAGTCCAGTTAAAAAAGTATTTAAAAAAAATCCTTACAGCAACTCTGTGGTGTAATACATTATCCTCATTTTGTAAATAATGGCTCTACAGCTTACAGCGAGAAAGTAACTTGCTAAAATGGCCAAAATTGTTCTATCTGAATCCAAAGCTCACACTTTTTCTTTTACAATGGAAACACTACCTGCTGTTTTAGATAAAATAAGGCTAGATCTATATTTAGCCCACACTTTTCCTGTTCTATACATGCTTGAAAAACTTTCTCATAAATTATCTGTGTACATGCCTGTCAACCTTCAGTGTTTTCTTTAAAGACTCAAGTCTATGATTTTGTTCATTTTTATACCATCTACAGTGTTTAATACTAATAGAATCTTCCTAAATTCAGTACATGATTATATAAGATACAGATGAATTCAATTCTCAATAGAGAATGTGAGCCTGGAATAGAGATAACAAACATATTTATAACCACAATGAACAAGACAAATGGAAATGGTGAACCTTTCAATAATTGATCCAAATTGGTCCAAGTTCTGCCATATTCCCTTCCTTCCCACTTTGTCTATATTAGTTTTGGTTCCTATCACTTTACACCAAAATTCTTCCAATACTCTTCTCCCTAACAATGTCTTCATACTCCACATTGATGTTTCTGTTTATAACATACAATATCTAATAATTTTCCACTACTATCCAAAATGTACCTCTTCTCAGACCCGTTCATTATCATCTCCATGATTTTGCTCAGACATTTACCTACCTAAAATGGTCTTCTCTTCCTCACTATACCCTCAAATTCTAAATATTTATTGTGCAAGAACCAAACTCCCATTTCTGCTATGTTCATAATAATTTCATACATCTCTAAACTTATAGTCAGTCCTTGACATTCAATGGATGACTTCTAGGAACTCTGAAATAGCCTTAGTTATGAAAGCAATAATGTATGTAAAGTGCTTAGCAGATTATACTTAGATATACTACTAATTATTATCAATATCATTATTACTATGCAGACACTCCGTGAGCATTGCTCAATACATTATAATCAGATGGAAAGAAAACCACTCGAGATATAATGCTGAGAAGTCGGCTGGCCTCATTTACCAGCTAAGCAAAAGGACACCTGCACATCATCCTCACAGAACCTATGCTTTAACATCATGCCAGAACAAAATTACAAAATCTCACGTGCAATAGCCATATAAGCCCTATTTGAATAGAAAGAATATTAAATCTGTGGTTACCAACTGCATAGCCCTTATAGAAAATTCTCCATAGTCCAGTACTTAATAGTCAGTAATCATTTGATGTGGCTTCTATGTATGTATCCATTGCTCAGGCTAATAATTTAAGGTTACAAAAGGTTACCACATGAAGCTTTTTTTTTTTTTTTAAGGTTTTACTTATTTATTTGACAGCTAGAGAGAGTACAAGCAGAGGGAGTAGTGGGCAAGGGGAGAGGGAGAAGCAGGCTCCCCACTGAGCAGAGAGCCCACCGTGGGGCTCAATCCCAGGACCCTGGGATCATGACCTGAGCCAAAGGCAGCCGCTTAACCAACTGAGCCACCCAGGCATCCCTACCACATGAAGCTTTTGATAACCTTTCTGATACACATGAATTCTTGGTGTGGAAAGGCAATCAAACCTTAACTTTCCCCAAACTACACATTAAAGAGAAAAGTCTTTTGGTCTTGGAATATGATAAACAATTTTGTTTACATATCACTAATGTTAGCTAATGTTCACAAAATCAGAATTGGATGGTCTCATTAGGAAAAGAAGAAAAGTAAATAACACAACAAAAGATTACAAATGCTACGTTAGCCTTCTAAATTATGAGGCTATGGGGTGAAGGACTTTGAGGGAAGAGAGGGATGGAAGCTGCGGGTAGGAGAGTCCCAGAAATACGTCACGGAGGTGGTGTTGGAGGTTCCTTCTAACAAGGCCACCCCACCACATGGGCTCTCGAATTAGCTCCTCTGGCTTCTTCAACGACCTTCACTTATCTGTTCTTTTTCCCTGCCCTAGACTGCTACTGTGGAACAATCAGAGCTTGAGGTGGTTAATTAAGACCAACAAGTCAAACTGAAAGTAACAATCAAACTTTGATTCACTTACTTGTAATAGTACCAAGGAGCATTTGCTTTCTAATGGTCTGCTCCTCCCTCGAAGAACAGCATGGGCAGGGATCAGGTGGATGCGGTGCAGGGCAGTGGGAACAGGAGGCTGAAATGGAGGGGAGGGGGACTCATCTCACTGCTGAGGAGCCCCAACAAAAGACTCTTGCCTCTTTATAGACCAGTGGACCATGGGGAGGGAAAGAGGGAAGGACTAGGAATGGAAATGTACTAAATTGCAGTGGAGAAAACTGCCACAGATCCTAATAAGGAAGCCTCTGGATAGAAGCACCTGGCCTGGAAATAGAAATGCTATGGTTGGGTCTGAAAGATCACACAGAGGACTTGGGCCTGGAGTCTGCTTCCTTAGACACCATCTTACTAACTTCTCTGTTTCCCTTGGTCAAAGTGTTTGAAAAACTATACACACACTATGTCTGTGCCACATTCCTACCTCCCATCACATCTCCAAATTACTCTTGTTAAAATCATTAGCCTTTTCCCTGTGTAACCCAATCCATTTTATTATCCTTCTCTTTATACACTTCTCAAAGCATTTGTTATTGTTGAACACTCTCTCCCACATACATTCACCTCACCTGTCTTTTATGACATTACATTATCCAGGTTTTCCACTTTTTCTCAAACAATGACTCCTCGAGTCTCCTTTGTAGAGTCATGCTCCTTTTTCAGACATCAAAGATTACACCTCCTCAAGGCTCGTTCCCAGGCCCTCATCTTGTGTGATACTTTCTTCCTAATCTACCATGCCTTCATACATAGTGTTAATATCAACCTATAGGTAAATGATTTTAAAAAAAAAAAAGTATAGTCTTCAGAGGCTCCAGATCCATTTATCCAGTTGTCTATTTGCTATCTCTATCTGGCTGTCTCAAAAATCCAAAACAAAAAACAAAAACTTATACTCAATGGGTCAAAAAATTCCTCCTTCAGAGATGATGCTTTTCAGTATTTCCTGTTTCAGAAAGGAGTCCCATCATGCACACTGTTCCTCAACCCAAAAACCTGGGAGTCCACCTCCTTCCTTTCTCCTCTATGTTACTACCTGTATAATCTGTCACTAAGTCCTATTGATTCTACCTCCTAAGTAACCCTAGACACTATGTCTCTACTTATATAAACTGCTGCCATCCTAGTCCAACTACCATCATCTCTGGCCTAGTCTCGTCCTCATTCCCTTGTAATTATTTTCCCCACGTCCACTGCTATTTCCCTCTTATGCACATACTACAAACAGTCTAATTATGTAAGAATAGATCACATCATTTCCCTGCCTGAAACTCTTTAATGCCTTTCCACTGAAACTATCATGATTTGGTCCCCCTGACTCCAACATTTATTCATTCAAATACTACTGAGCATAATCTTTGGGTCTGATTCTGTGCTGAGTGTCAGGGATTATGAACAGACTGGACTGCAAGGAGCTTATAGACAGGCACAAATCACACACAACTAACACACAAACATATAAATTAGTAACTGTTACATGAATAACATTTCAAAAGTACTATGAAGATACCATACAGGGACTGATGAGATACAATAAAAGGAATACAAGATCTAGTTTAGAAGATCAAGGAAGTCTTCCTTTGTCTTATTTCACTGCTATGCCCACTCACTACACGCTTCTTCTTCAGTAGATCTCATGTTTTTTTAGGCTACCCAGAATCTGAATACCCCTCCAAATTAGGTGAGCTTTGACTCCAAAGTAATCCAAACATAGGAAGACAAGGATTATTCTAGGAACTTCGAGTCAAGAATAAATTAAGGACAAGAATACAAAGATTATTCTAGGTGACAGTAGCAATGATGAACTACAAGTCCAATGGCAGCAATGTTGGTGTTGCCAGTGCCCACATAATAACCACACTAACTCCATGATATAGCCCTCTTACCTCCTGTTCATTTTCATAACCTGGTTTTTCAGAGTTCTACTTATTACATATGCTACCCAACAGTCTTGCATGACATATATTTATTTGTTTACTTTCAGTCTTTTCTAATAGAATCCAAGCTCAGTGAGGACAGTTTACATGTAGACGGGAAGGAATGGCATATGTAAGTCCTGCAGGCTTGAAATATCTCTGCGTATATGAAAGATTTTTGTTTTTTCTCATTCATATAAAGTGCAAGTACAAATTAAGATTCTTCTAGGAGTTACTTAATCAAAAATGGTTTTATATTTGACCACGTAAAATAAAAAATAACATATTCAATTCATGGGCACTTTCCACCAAATACGTATTAGTAGTATCTGAAGGCCAATAGGGTTGCCAACAATTCTCTTGAGTTCAGAGTCCAAATCAGGGGTCAGCAAACCCACAGGCCAAATCCAGCCTGCCACCTATTTTTGTACAGCCCATGAGATAGACTAGTTTTTACATTCTTCAATGAGTGGAAAAAAGTCTAACAATATTTCATGATATAAGAAAATTAATGAAGTCCAATTTTTTTTGTCAATATACAAAGTCTTGTTGGGACACAGCCACACTCACTTTTCTACAGTTTTCTATGGTTGTTTTACTGCTACAATGGTCAGTTGAATTGTTACAAGAGAGATCATATGTAGTATTCTCATTGATTTGCATTGCTGCTCAGAGCACAAAAACCACAGTGATGCAATATATAACTTAACAGAATTTCAAGGGCTTCATGAATTGTAATGTAATATTTAATTTTTGTTTTAATACCAGTATGCTCTGATCATGTCAAAACAAGAAAAGAAGAGAAAAGGGGACTTCAAATGACATACTTTTAAGGCACTGGGGAGTGTACATTGTTTTATCAAATTAAATAGCAATACATTGTATATATTATGCAATGACACTACAGCTGTGCTTAAAGAATACATGCTGACATTCCCAAACTAAGAAGTGTTCACAATATTTCCAACTCAAGGGAAAACAACAGTCAGAAAACTTAGAAAATTTAAATGGAATATCTCATCACAGCAGAATTTCTTCACAAAAATATAAAATGAGTTTGAGTTGTATATTTGTCAGCCAATCAATGAAAGCCATTCAACAATGATGAATTAATTAAATCATGTTTGACAGCCAGCAACCAAAGGAATGTGTCCAGAGAAAATAAACTTGTTTAAAGCGATTAGCCTTTCAGCATGAGCAGTAACTCAAAAAGTTGAGGACGTAGGGAGTATCATCAACAGTCACAGACCCGTCAAACAATTTGGGGTAGTTTTCCTCAGCTCCTGATGAATCCAGATACTAGTGATACTGCTTAGTTGTCTGAGTCAGTGCTTCTTTTATTTGAAGTGACTGAAGAATCAGCCTTTGTTAATAGTCTATGTAGAATGTGAAAATAATTTCAAGAAAACTGAAAACACTAACTCAGTACAACCTGATGTGAAATATACTGAAGTATGTTACATACCATGGTGGTTAAAAACATGTGTAGGACAGAGAGGCTTAGTTAGACAAATTTATAAAGCTTGTGAAAATATAAGCAATATGTGAAAATTTAAAGCCTATGATTATTCACTGTATTATTCAGCAGCAAATATTTTGTGAAAATATTTGAATGTGTCATGTGTTATTGAAGCAGTCATGTCAACAGTGAACCTCATTTATTCCTGTGGCTTTTTCCATCGTCCGTTTTGTAAATTTTTGACAAAAACAAAAGCTCAATACCCAGATTGCTCTAATACACAGCACTTTGATAACTGAACAGTGGTAAAGTTTGTGAGTTTTTGCAAAAAGGGGAAGATGGAAACTTTTCTAAAAGAAAAGAACTGCCCTCAACCATTTTTAGTGAACACTGGACAGCTTCAGAAATTAGATTTAGATGTAGACTTGGTAATGTTTCTTAATTAATTCAGCCAAAAATTACAAGGTAAACAGTGCTTACACACAAAACTTACACTGCAATAAAGTCATCAAGGTCACAGCTGATGTTGTTTGGGTCACAAAATAATGTCAGCCTGCTTTATACACTTCCCATTTTGTCAAAAGTTAAAAACAAGATCTCCATTTCCATACACCTTTCAAGGAGTATGTTATCCAAGCTCAAACTACAATTCCAGTAGCATTTTCCAACCTTGATGCAAGTGCAAAGAAAATTTTTGTACTTCCAAACCCATTTAACTGTGCAACTGACGAGCTTCCGCTCAGGAGTGATTAGCCTGTAATAAAATAAACTAAAAGGCAACTATCAAGAAAAGAATCTAACAATTTCATAAATGCCTTCCAAGCAATACTGTGTTCAATTAAAATCATATGTTCATGGATTGTGATCGGTATTTAGCAGTACATATTAACATGAAAAACATTTCAAAGATGAACAATTTAAAATCTCATTACAAATTAGCAATAACAGATGAAACTTTGCAATCAATTCTGATGACAGAGATCACTAACTCTGAATCCCAATTAAGTGAAATGCTATCACCCAAAATAATTCTATTTTTCTCATTTATGCATTTCTATAACAAAAAACTGTGCTAAATAATGACCTTTGAATTTTGTCAATAAAAATTGTAGACATTAATTTTCTCTCATTATATAAATATTTACATAATACCCTCAATTTTGCCTCTTAACCCACAAAGCCTAAAATTTTAGGCCTTGACAGAAAAAATAGCTAAATCATTTCAATTCTACTTGTACTCAAGCTGATAATCCATATGAGATTTTTTAACTCTGGGAAATTTAGGGATAGGTAGACAAAGGTAAATGGAGATTTCTTGTTTTCCTATTACTTTGATAATTTTATGACAATCATCGACGGAGTCATTGACAATACTGACAGTATTTCAGAACCCAAACTGCAAATGATAGGCAAATTAAGAAAAGGAAGATGCAACAAAATACAAAGAAGAGCTAAACTAGAAACCTGAGAACTTAGTCAACTTCTCCCATCCGCTTTTACTCTACTTTACATATCAAAAAGATAAGAATTTTCTATATATATACAACATGTTAGCTGAAAAACTAAAGAAAATGGCTACCAAAAGTATTAAAACAAAAAACAAAAGAAGTACCTATAAGACCAATACGAAAAGACAGAAACTTGTCTTCCAAGACATCAATTCATCTTTTTCTAAAATGAGAGTTTGACAAAGAAGGAGTAACACGAAAAAAGATAAATGTTAATTATTCCATCTAAAGACTAACCTTGGCATAATCAGAAAGAAACATTCTAGTACACTGGAGAAAAATGGCTTTTTCTTCATTAATTAAAGATAATTTAGCATAACGTTGAATAATCAGTTTTACAGGCAGTGAATTTTTATAAAACAAGACTATATGAAATCATAAACACACTCTCAGTACTTCAGAATATCTTCCAAATTCATACATTAAACATTAAAAAACAATGTTTAATACTCATGCCTTATAGGGATTTATTTGTTATAGAGCAAGGAACAGAATTATAAAAAGACAGTATAATATTGTTTCAGGTTTCAAATGGGGCAACAGTGAAGAAGCATTCCGAATGTTTCAAATGTTATTTTATAGGGTCATAACTATTTAAGACTTTTAACATGTAAATCTGTACGGTGTTATCCCTGTAAAAACAGCAACAGTATAGCTCTTTGCAAAGTGATATGAAAACAAAGTAACCAACCATGTATGCTTTTTTCTGCCTAATAGTTCTGGCTTATTTCTGACATCCTAGCAGAATTATTAACATCATCTTTCACTTTTAAAGTGTCAAAGTCAGGACAATATATTAAATGGTCACCCTTTATATAAAGGAATGCCAAGCTTAAACATATCATAAAAGCATAATACACACCAAGCAAACATGGTCCAACCTAACTACCATGTAAAAGAGAGAGACTGAGAGATTGGTGGGGGGGAACCTGGGACAAGATAGAGTGAAAGATGGAATATGAAGAAATGGCCCAGCTTTCTTCTTAATCGATTACAGTTTACCTACAAGACTATTACCACTGCTTAACTCAAAGACAGTAGGCTTTGGGTAACACTTGTTAATTTGGTGATGCTTGCCAACACAATCATATCTTTAAGAGACTGGTATTTTTATAGAAGTTCTCAACAAATCATATCAATGTAATACATGTTATGAATGCCTGGAGTTCCCATTATATAAAATAGGCCTTAACACCAATGTTCATGTTGAAAAGCCATAGTGATAAAACGGGAAATAATTTATTCTTTTTTTTTTTTTAAGATTTTATTTATTTATTTGACAGAGATAGAGACAGCCAGCGAGAGAGGGAACACAAGCAGGGGGAGTGGGAGAGGAAGAAGCAGGCTCATAGTGAAGGAGCCCGATGTGGGGCTCGATCCCATAACGCCGGGATCATGCCCTGAGCCGAAGGCAGACGCTTAACCGCTGTGCCACCCAGGCGCCCCGGAAATAATTTATTCTTAAATTCCATATTTTATTAAGATTTGTACAGCAGAGGGGCGCCTGGGTGGCACAGCGGTTAAGCGTCTGCCTTCGGCTCAGGGCATGATCCCGGCGTTATGGGATCGAGCCCCACATCGGGCTCCTTCACTATGAGCCTGCTTCTTCCTCTCCCACTCCCCCTGCTTGTGTTCCCTCTCTCGCTGGCTGTCTCTATCTCTGTCAAATAAATAAATAAAATCTTAAAAAAAAAAAAAGATTTGTACAGCAGAACAAAATGTAACAGTGGACTCCCAGAATCTTAATTTTGAATCCTCAAGCAGTAATTAAAAGATACTTAACTTGAAACTCCACAAGAATATGAATTTGTGTGTGTGTGTGTGTAAATAAAGACCTTTTGGGGTACAAAATGTATATTACTTAGACTGGGGAGATACATTGATTACTACTTTGGATATTAATATTAAATGGAGCATACCAGTTTTAACTGTATTAACTCTCCATTAATAAAAACTATCTGGACAAGTAAAACAAGGTTCCAGGTTAATAAATTATATATAAACAATGAACTAAAACTGACATATTAATTTAGATGATTAGAGAATATAAACGGAAGCATTATGACATTACAGATAAAAACCTGTACACTGATTTCTAATATAAGAAGATTAAAAAACACAAGATTATGTTCTTTTTTAACTCTAAGTTCTCAAAAGCTAGTACTCATGGTTATGTAAGAGAATGTCTTTGTTCTTAGTATATGTGCACTAAAGTATTTATGGGGAACAATGTTTCCAATATACTCACCTTTGGTTCAGAAGAAAAATATATTTATAAATATGTGTGTGGACAGAGAGGGAAGGAGAGCTGATAAAACAAATGTGGGCAAATTGTAAACAACTGGTGAATCTGGATAGAGGGTACATGGGAGTTTCTTGTACTATTCTTGAAACTTATCTCCAAGTTGGAAGTTTTATCAAAATACTTTACACAGAAAAGCAACTAATTCTATTAAATTTTGCCAAGTTTTTGTTTTTACTAACAATAATATTTTGTTTGTAATTTTCTACTTTTTGAAAGCCAATAAATTATTCTCTTTTACCCAATTACTACTATACTAACATTAATCGAATTTAATTCTGACAAAGACAATAGTAATAGTCTTAAACGAATTTTTGAAAAATGTAAGATTAAAAACTTCTACACAAAGAATAAACTCCAAGAGAAAAGATGCAAATAAAATGACTATCATAATCTTTTGTTTTTTATTTGCAAGTATAAAACTGAAGAAAAACAAAAGCCTGGAACATAGCATCTGTCATATCAGAATATAAAAAGATGATCCTGGCACAAAATGAAAAAGCTCTAATTCATTTGCAAATCAAGCCTGCCGGTTCCATTTCAAGCTGGCGGTAACTGTCAAGAGTTAACAAGATAATCACTTTCAATCCTGCCTTCAATGGTACATTACACTGTTATTCCATTCAATAAGGCCGTTCTTTGGGGCACTAGATGAATGGTTTTCATTTCTAACTCACACAAAAAGTTGTGCGGGGAAAAATCCACGGGGCTTAAGAAAGAAATCCCTTTATGGGCATTTATCTGCCGGTACTTGCTTTTAGGCAAAATGAGATATTTTGAAACATCAGTGTCCATTCACTTCCTCTATTCCTTTAGGCCCTTAATCCTTTAAAAAAAAATTGGCATATGAGAAAAGTGCAAAACCAGTTTCATTTTCTAAATTATAAATGCAAACTAAACAAAAATTCTCTTAAAATTATTCTATGCAAATATAATGCTATTCCACACAGAAGACTGATATTAACCAATCTCCTTATCTCATGATAACTCGTGTGACTTTCTTAGATTACTCACCTATATTTGAGATGAAATGCAGGTGTTTAAAATTTCATATTTTCCTCCTGTTGTACTTATAGTGACAAGAATGCCTAAAAAGGATACATTTTAAAAAACCTTTCCAGATCGTTCCCAATTGAATAAAAAGTTTTACCTAAATGTATGCTTATAACATATTAACAAAAAAATTATAAAAGTTTTACTATTTCATGGTTTAACTTAATTTTACAAACAAATGTAGCAAAGGCAGTATCTGTTGTTTTTATAAAACTATGAAACTGTATTAAAATATATATACAGGTATATATTTTGCTTTCAATCTAAGAACACAAAAGTACAAGGGTTTAAGTGTATCTACTACTAATAGACAATTAGGTCATTTTCAAACTGTAGTTTGAGAGTAAAAGAACATTAAAACCTCTTCCCTGACTCCTTAGGCTGCCCTATACCCACCAATTTCACCCAGTGTCAAAGTGTAAAATTACAAGAACCATCTGTGTATGAATTACAACCTATTATTCAGGTCTATTGTAGCAATAGCAACAATTAATCTTTCCCTACCTACACCCTCAATTCAGAAAATAGTTGCTATATATTTCTATGTAAATCACAATCTCCAGCCAAGACTTTTAATCCTTTTATAATCCCTAATTATCTGGGGGTAAACTTGGATTTTTAAAACTCATATGTTTACAAATGTTTAAAGTCCTTCTAAAATCATTACTTTAAAAAAATTCATATTGTATCCAAAGGCGTTAAGAAGTTAGAATATTCATGTTTGTGACTACAAAGACTACCTACTTGAATTTTTAAATTCAGAAGACTCCATGAATTCATACAACAAATGAGGATAATCCTTTTATACCAAGGGAGAAAGAAGTCTTCTAACTAGGTACCTTTTCTGCAGCAGCACAAGTTCATCCAATTTTTCTAAGCTCTGGTCTGACTAGTCACTTAGTCTCAAAGAGGAGAAAACTATCCCTATCCTTTAAATAAAAAGTAAAGTAAAACGATACATGGGAAAGTAACTCAGAAAGTTTTATATTATCCAATAGACTTGGTCATGAATATTTAAATTTTAAAACAGAATCTAAACTCAAATGTATCATTAGGAAAATTATAATGAATCTGTATGTTTTTAAAAGTCCTTAATAAAATTTGAGCTATATTAGAAAACTCAAAAATTTAAACCATAAGTGACCTGTGTTAAGTCCAATTTACAACAAAAGTTTACATGGTATTATAAAAGGACAAATTGAGCAAATTTTATTATTCTAAGTTTTAAAACCTTGGCAACAGATGTCTTAAATACACCAAGTCAACAGTGAGTATTATGGTATGATCAATAAATTATGACTGAAATGCATGATTAGCATCTGTAATTTAAAACCAACTGGCAACACCACTAGAAATTCCTAAAGAACTCAGCAAAACACAGGGCTATCTGCAGAACACAATTCTTCTGAGAGCCTACCATTGTGAGGAAGTCCTTATACAGGGTGAGGATACTAGGGTCACCCTATCATTGGGGTACCCTAACCTTTTGTTGGGTTCCAGGATCACAGTTAACTCAGAAGGTAGAAACGTTTGACTTTTAGCTTCAAGCTGCCCTGCTACAGCTCTTTCCCTCATTAGGATCCCTGGGGTTAGCTATAAACAAACACACCAACAAAGACAGCAGGGAGTATGAGGCATCTCCTATACATCAACCACTGGAACAGGGACAGAGAGTGTTTAAGGAACAGCACAAGGATAGCACAAAAGCTTTATGGAGAGTCACACCACTTCCAACAAGCAAACTGGTGTCCTGAATTATGTATGCAGTGACCCCTTACTAACACTGACACCTGACAATAAAATTCTGGTTTGCACAAATACAATTTTTAAATTATAGGAATACCTATTTGCAAAGAGAACCTTTGCTTTTGAAATAAGATAGCCCAGGCCTTCTACAATCTTTACATATACAAACATCTACTCCAGAAAATGTGTTTCTAACAAATGGAAACTTTATTGTCTCAAGTGAATAAAAATGTAATAAAATATTCAAATTACTATTACCATATAATATAGACAATTTTTTATGTTGGCAAAAATATCTGTATGCATTTCTGAATAGGTAACAATGAATTTACATTCTAAAATAATTCCCTTTTATTTTCTTCAGTCAAAAGAAGTTCTTCATAAATTACATTAAAACTCAACAAATGTGTTCTTACTTTATTGTTATTCTTGTTTTGAAATCTTCAAAGTATCCAAAGAAATAAACAAGGTATTTCATGGAGATAATCCTTAAAAATTAGTAAGAAAAAAAAAAAAGAAATCTCTTTACTAAAAATATTAGAAAGCATGGTAGTTGGGAAAAATAAATTTCATTATCAAATGAATAAGAAAAAAGGTAGAGGGGGCGCCTGGGTGGCACAGCGGTTAAGCGTCTGCCTTCGGCTCAGGGCGTGATCCCGGCATTATGGGATTGAGCCCCACATCAGGCTCTTCTGCTATGAGCCTGTTTCTTCCTCTCCCACTCCCCCTGCTGGTGTTCCCTCTCTCGCTGGCTGTATCTATCTTTGTCAAATAAATAAATAAAATCTTTGAAAAAAAAAAAAGGTAGAGAAATTTAATAAACATGTAGAAACAAGATACTTTAAATGCCTCAAAAGTAATATGATAAAACTGCATCCAAGATGATTCTTGTTTATCATACATGGTAAGCTAATATTAATTGTATTAGTTTATCACAACTATAGGAAGGTAAAATAGTGAAATAATTTTCTAAATATCATTTGATAACATATTTGAATATTTTAAACATATCTAAAACATCTGAAATTAATATCCATAATTCATAAAGATCTCCTAAAAAATCAAAGTAATATTTAAAAAAGCAAACAACACAAACAGAATAATAAACAATGGAAACTAACTGGCAATTCATCAAGAAAATATAAGTTATCAATGACTATAAAAAGATGTTCAGGGGCGCCTGGGTGGCACAGCGGTTAAGCATCTGCCTTCGGCTCAGGGCGTGATCCCGGCGTTATGGGATCGAGCCCCACATTAGGCTCTTCTGCTATGAGCCTGCTTCTTCCTCTCCCACTCCCCCTGCTTGTGTTCCCTCTCTCGCTGGCTGTCTCTATCTCTGTCGAATAAATAAACAAAATCTTTAAAAAAAATAAATAAAATAAAAAAATAAAAAAATAAAAAGATGTTCAACCCTAATAATAATATCTAAGGAATACAGATCAACCTAATAAAATATCTTTTTTTTTTTTTTTTTCCTAGGGGCATTACAAATTTTTCTTTAAGATTATAGCTTCTTTGTAGGTGGTTGTGGGTAAATGAACAGTCTCTTACAGAGCTACTGATGCATAAATAACCAAACCCTTTATAGGATGTAGTCAAGAAACATATACTCTTCACCCAAACGATCAACTTCTAGACACTAAAGTAAGTAAATAGAAACATAAGACAATTTTGAACAAAGTTTTATACTATGACATTAATTACATAATGGAATCCTGGTTAAGTCTGAGCTAAGAGCAGCACATTGAGGACTAGGTAAAGAGAAAATAGAGTATGTTCTTATAAGGGAATAAAATGTTCTACAGTCACTAAAAATAATATTTAGGAAAATGATCACAACATCTTTAAAAGAATATGTCAACAGTATATACAGTAAGAAGCCAATTTTGTAAAAATACAAACACTGACAAAAAGAGTATGATGGTACTAAAACATAAGTAAGTTTATTGTGAGAGGTGAGGTTACGGGCAACTTATATTACCTTTTTTTCCTCTATTCTATAATTCTCAAATTACTTTATAATGAACATATAGTACTTTTATATTCAGGAAAAATATTAAAAAGAAAAGTTTCTACTCCAGAAGAATAAAATCTCTGCAATCCAAAAATCCTAACCAGAAAAATTAATTCTCTAATATCCCAGATAGGAAAACTTTTACTTAACCCTTCCAAATTTATGTACACTGACGTCAGCACAAAAATCTACGCATAGAAAGTACTGAAACATTTATCAAATAAAAGTCTCTTAGGGATGGAGAAGTAAAATGATCCTCAGCCAAAATTTTGAGCCCTTCATTTCTAAAGGTATCAAGTCATTATTCTGAATGAAAGATAAATGCCTCTGAGGCTACATTCTCAATTTTTAAAACAAAAGAGAAAATCTAATGTGATTAATAAATGTTCCTTCAAGAACTTCATGCATTTTTAAACTATTGGCAATAGACACATAAATTAAATTTTTAGTATAAAAACTCTCTCAAGTCACAGTATCTTTATTTTAAAGGTTTTGTGTTAATGCAATTTTAAAACTGAAGTTAAGAGTACTTCTAATAATAGTGAAGGAATGAATGATGGAACAAAACTTCCAACATATAAAAATTATAAAAACTGAATAACATAGTAAAGAATATTTTAAAAACACTAGACAAAATCCAAAAAGCCACGAGAACAGTTTAATCTCCCCAATTTCACTTGAAATGAAAAGAATTGCCATCTTGCGGCTATCTGGTGTGAAGACACTCCCTAACCATCATACCTATGGCTGCAGAAACATAATGGCAGAAAACCACTACCTTGTCAGCTCATGGTGCTAGGATCAGAATTCAGGACTGAAAGAGCACAGGAAATTTAAAGGGAGAAATGCTAGCAGCAGGAGAATCACAGAAAGAACATGACCCAAACCTGAATATAACTTGTGCCAAGTCCCTAGCCGACAATTAAACTATACATACTTAGGGGAATTCTCAGGGAATTCAGCAAAAATGTAGGCAGAGATCAGAGAAAAATGTATACACTTGATGCTTTTTGAAACTGAGTGCATCCCCTAAACATGCGTGCTATGGACTGAATATTTGTGCTCCCCAAAATTCGTATGTTCAAACCCTAAATAAACCCAGTGTGACTGCATTTGGAGGTGGGGAACTCTGGGAGAGGTAAGTAGGTTTAGATGAGGTCATGAGGGCAGATTCCCCATGATACAATTAGTGCCCTTAGAGAGCAGAGCCCTCCCTCTTTTCACCATGTGAGGATACAGGAAGAAGGCAGCCATCTGCAAACCAGGAAAAAAGCCCTCCCTATTCACCAACCATGCTGGCACCTTGATCTCTACTTCCCAGCCTTTAGAACTATGAGAAATGAATGTTTTTTATGCCATCTAGTCAGTAGAATTTTGTTATATCAGCTGGAACTAACTAAAACTAACTGTATCTCTGGTGGCAGAAATTGATGGCAGAAAATGGACTTGAAGTGTCTATGTATAAATTGTAAAACTGGTAGAGCAGCTGAAAATTAGGGAATCATCTATAGAAGAAAAGCAGACAGAGCAAGCTCTATTGCAACCTAAATTCTTGACTGACAACCAAGGAACAAAATAGGAACAGAACAGACCATTCCAAGGAACCAGTCTCAAAAAGCAGCAGTGAGAAACCAAAACAGTATATAGAGGTATCAGATACTGCCTACAATCAGAGCAAGGAAGTCAGCAGTTGAAGATAAGAAAAGGACAAAAACAAAACAACAGAAGATAAAGCAATACTCCCCAAAGGAACACAACTGATCTAGGGTGGTTAAAATGTTCAGTTTTTAAGTAAAAAATACTAGATGTGCAAATAAACAATAAAGTGTGGACCATATAAGAAAAAGGTGAACAGAAACTATGAGCAAATCAGATATTATTTTTAGCAGGCAGAGATTTCTTGACAGCTATCACAAACTTCAAATATTGAAGAAAAAGATACTGTCAATGAATGAACAGATAGGAAATCTCAGCAGAGGTATGGAAACTATTTTTTTAAATAAAATTCTAAAGCTGAAAGTAAAATATTCAAATAAAAAAATCACTAAAAGGGATCAAAATAGGAGAAAAAACGGCAAAACAAAGATCAATGAGGTTAATGATACATGAATATAAAGTTACCCAATCTGGAATACAAGGAGAAAAAAAATTAAGGAAAACAAACAGGACCTCAAGAGATCTGTGAGACAACAGCAAGTGGTCCAGTATATGAGTAAGTGGATACCAGGAGGAAAGGAAGAAATGAACAATATATTTTAAAATAATGTCCCCAAAGTTCCCCAATTTGGTGGAAAACATTGACTTACATAGGCAAAAAGCTCACTGGACAACAAGTGAAATAAACATAAAGAAAACCACCCCCATATACATGACAATAAAACTGCTAAAAGCCAAAGATAGGGGCGCCTGGGTGGCAGAGCGGTTGAGCGTCTGCCTTCGGCTCAGGGCGTGATCCCGGCGTTATGGGATCGAGCCCCACGTCAGGCTCCTCTGCTATGAGCCTGCTTCTTCCTCTCCCACTCCCCCTGCTTGTGTTCCCTCTCTCGCTGGCTGTCTCTATCTCTGTCTTATAAATAAATAAAAAATCTTTAAAAAAAAAATAAAATAAAAAAAATAATAAAAGCCAAAGATAAGGAGAAAACAGTAAAGAGGCCAGAGAACAAAAATAAATTATATAAAGGAAGGATTATAAGGTTATGGCTAACTTTACATCAGAAACTATGAAAGCCAGAAGACACTGAAACAACATTTAAAATTAAAGAAAAACTTGTTAGCCAAGAACTGCATACAGAGGAAAGTTATCATTCAAAATTGAAGATGAAACAGATATACTATTGCTTGGAATAAGTAGAATGATAAAGTGAACAGAATAAGTTAAAGATGTGTTTTAGTGGGATAAATTAAAGATGTAATTTCTAGTGTAACAACTAAAACTAATACAAGGAAATACAGTTTTCAAAACAATAAAGAAATTTAAATTAAATACTAAAAATTATTTGAGTAATAAGAAAGAAGAAGGTAACTAACTCAAGAAGATAGACACCCCCATGTTTATTGTAGCATTTACAATAGCCAAGATATGGAAGCAACCCAAGTGTTCATCAACAGATGAATGGATAAAGATGTGATGTGTGTGTGTATATATATATACATACATACAAGAGAATTTTACACAGCCACAAAAAGGAATAAGATCTTGCTATTTGCAAAAACACGGATGGACCTAGAGAGTATAATGCTAACTGAAATAAATAAGACAGAGACAAATACCATATGATTTCATTCATATATATAATTTAAGAAACAAATCAACAAAGAAAAAAGAAACAAACCAAGAAACAAACTCTCTTTTCTTTTCTTTTTTTAAGATTTTATTTATTCATCTGGAGAGAGAGAGAGAAACAGAGAGGGAGAGAGCACACAAACGGGGAGAGGGAAAAGCAGACTCCTGGATGAGCAGGGAGCCGGATGTGGGGCCTGATCCCAGAACCTGGAGATCATGACCTGAACTGAAGGCAGATGCATAACCATCTGAGCCACTCAGGTGCCCCAAAACAGACTCTTAAATAAAGAGAACAAACTGGTGGTTGTTGCCAAAGGGGAGGTAGGTGTGGGTGGGGGAAAAAAAGAGAGAAAAAAATATATGTAATAATTAAAACAAATCTAAGGAAAATGACAGAGATAAACACAACCATATCAAAAATTACATTAGGTAAAAATGGACTAAACCATTCAATTAAAAGTCACAGTCAGAATGTATTTTTTAAAAAGACCCAGCTATAGGCTGTCTAAAAGAACCTCAAATTTAATATAAGGAACAGAGACTGAATGGAAAAACTAGAAAAAAGATGTACTATGCAACTTGTAAGAATAAAAAAGCTAGAATAGATAGGTTAATATTATTTAAAACAGACTTCAGGAAAACAAGCATTACTACAGATGAAAAATGGACAGATCATAATGTTAAAAGGGTTAGTACAGAAAAATACCATAACAATTACAACTACATATATGCCTCACAACAGAGTTTAAAAACTACCAAACAAAAGAAGGCAGAATTAAAAGTAGAAAGAGATAAATTCAGAATCTTCAGTGGAGAACCTGACATAGTATTAAATTAATACTTATTATTTAAATACATATTAATTAAACTAACCAAAATTAATACTCATAGAGAAGACCTGAACAATAGCACCACCACTTTAACCCAACTGATATTAATATAGCACTACACCCAACAACTACAATATACTCATTGTTACCTGATTAACTATAGGATAATAAAAAAATCTAAAAAGATTCAAGACGAGTCTTATGAAGTATACTTTCTGAATACAACAAAATTAAATTAAAATTCATCAACAAAACATCTATAAAAGACCAAAATATCTAATTAAAAACAGTGCTAACAGAAAATTTATAGCCTTCAATGTTTTTATTAGAAAAAGAGATCTAGTTTTAGTGATCAAAATTTCCTCCTTAAGCTAGAAAAATAAGATCAAACTAAAGTGAATAGAAAGCAGAAGAAAAAAATGAGAGCAATAATGAAATGAAATAGAAAACAAATGAACTACAGAGAAATGAGCTCCTGTGTTTTTCAAAGAACAAAAGCTATGAATTTTGATAAATCAACTGTGAAAATCATTTACTTAATGGCACAGTAATCATACCATGATGCTTAGATTATATATTGGTAATATATAGAGATTAATAAGACAGAATGCAGAGACCAGAAAAGGACCCACATAAATAAGAGAAATGGACTTTTTCTACAATATCAAGGTATCAGTGGAATTCAATCAAGAAATAAGGTCCTGCACATGAAAAAATGCTCAACATTACTCATCATCATGGAAATACAAATCAAAACCACAATGGGATACCACCTCACGCTGGTCAGAATGGCTAAAATTAACAACACAGGAAATGACAAATGTTGGCGTGGTTGGAGAGAAAGGGGAATCCTCTTACCCTGCTGGTGGGAATGCAAACTGGTACAGCCACTCTGGAAAACAGTATGGAGGGTCCTCAAAAAGTTAAAAGTAGAACTACCCTATGACCCAGCAATTACACTCCAGGTATTTATCCAAGGGATAAAAAAATAATGATTTGAAGGGGCACATGCACCCCAATGTTTATAGCAGCACTATCAGTAATAGCCAAATTATGGAAAGAGCCCAAATGTCCATCAACTGATGAATGATAAATTAGATGTGATATATATATACATATATATACACACAAAATGGGTAATGGATTATTATTTAGTCATCAAAAAGAATGAAATCTTGCCATTTGCAATGATGTGGATGGAATAGAGTGTATTATACTAAGTGAAATAAGTCAGTCAGAAAAAGAAAAATACCCTATGATTTCACTTGTATGTGGAATTTAAGAAACAAAAATTGAACCTAGAAGAAAGGAAGGAAAAATAAAATTAGATAAAAATAGAGAGGGAGGCAAACCATAAGAGACTCTTGACTATAGAGAACAAACTGAGGGTTGCTGGAGGGGAGGTGAGTGGGGGATGGGCTAAATAGGTGATGGGTATTAAGGCAGGCATTTGTTGTGATGAGCACTGGGTGTTATATGTAAGTGATGAATCCCCAAATTTGACTCCTGAAACTAATACTACACTATACGTTAACTAACTTGAATTTAAATAAAATCCTGGAAGAAAAAAATAAAATAAAATAAGTAAGTAGAAAGCCAAAGAGAGAGAGAAAGAGAGAAAGGGAGAAAGGGAGAAAGAAAGACCGTCTGTTCAGGAATAATTGGTTATCTGTATGAAAAGACCCTCCCTAGCCCCCCAAAAAAGGAACATCAAGCCTACGTCACTTTTTAAGTCAAAATAAATCATGGATATAAATGTAAAAATTAAGCCTATATAGAACTACTAGAAGAAGATCTTTGTGACCTTGAGGTAGACAAGGTTTAAGCAAACATCAAGATTGAAAAATAAACTAGACTTTATCAAAATTAATAGTTTTTACTCATCAAAAAAGTTAAGATTAGAATAAAATTTAAAACAGGCAAAAGATTCTAAGACAGTAAAAGGGAACATATTCTATGCTTCCCCCTGAAACAATCAAAAAACAAAATCCTAAACAACAATAACAACAAAACCAAAGTGTTTTTTTAAAAATGGTTTACAAGACACTGGACATCAGGCAACAAAGAACAGTGACTCCTGAGCGACAGGACGCAAATGAACAGAAGTTCATCACTACAGATTATAGCACACGGAGAACACAGGTGCAGCCTGGCAACATCCTGGTTTGAGGAGTCAGAGCTGAAATTCCACGGAGACTAAGGCAACTAGAATTCATAGGACAGAATACAAGAGAGAAGACAGAAGCACAGAAACAGAACTGTGAAAATCTATTGAGAATTCCCTTTGTATAGTCAGTAAAGTACCAGATAGTGCATGCCTACAAAGAAAGCATAAGAGGCAAAAGAAAACACCGTCCCAGAGAACTGAAGATCAGAACCTGGTGCTCACACAAAATGGGAAGAATGCTGTTCCAACAAGCCAGACAGGGAAAATTCATAACTCACAAGGTATTTATTAGAATATTCATCAAGTTCACACTCGAGTTGTGAGAACAGTTAGCACTCGACTGAGTACTGCTCCAGACCCACCTAACGTATCATAATAGCAAGACCTAAGAGGACCAAATTGTCTCCAAAGAAGTTAATTGCAACCCAAAGTAAGGTTAAAAATATTTACAGAATTACAAAAATATCCAGACAAATCTAGAATTATGGTTGGAAATTTCAATTTCTTTCTCTTAATATATGATATTACAAGTATAGAAAAAATCAGGAAGGACATAATACAGGGGACTACATTATCGACCAACTTGACCCAACTGACATTTACAGAACACCCTATAGAAGAACAAGCAAAATACACAGTTTTCAAAATATTCATTAGAATAGCACATACTCTGAGCCACAAAACATCTCAATAAATTTAAAAGGATTCAAATCATCTAAGTATGCTCTTTGGAACCATGAAAGTAAATTAGAAATAACTTACAAAAAGAAACCCCCAAAGAATAAATCAAAGTGAAATTAGAAACTATTTGAACTGAATGAAAATGAAAACACAACAGATGAGAACCTGCGGATGCCCCTCAGGAAGACACACAGCACCACGTGCTTACGTGAGAAAAAATGACGGGTATCAAAGCAACGGCCTCAGTGTATACCCTGAAAGACGTAAAAAAAAAGAAAAAGGAGCAAATGAAACCCAACATCAACAGGAAAAAAGGAAGTAATATAGTTCAACGTGGAAAGCAATGAAATAGAAAACAGAAAAACTACACAGGAAATTAATGAACTTAAGAGCTGGTTCTTAGAGAAAATCAATAAAACTGATAAAGCTCTAGCCAGACTGATGAGAGAAAAAGAATAAATTATCAATTCAGGAATAAAAGAAGTATCATTAGTATAGATTCTGAAGATATTAAAAGGATAAAAAGGGAATATGAACAGCTTTATGCCTATACATTAAATACCTTAGGAGAAATGAACTAATTCCTTGAAAGACAAAACTACCAAAGCTCACTCAAGAAGAAACAGATAACCTGAACAATAATATTTCCCTAATTTGTTTACTAATTTCTCATTAACGAAATTTAATTTCTAGTTAAAAACTTTTCTGTAAGGAAAAATCCAGGCTAAATTGTTTCACTCCTGAATTTTATCAAACATTTAAGAAAGAAAGAAAATCAACTCTACACAAACTCTTCCAGAAAATCAAGAAATATTTCCCAACTAATTCTCTGAGGCCAGCATTATCCTGATACAAAATACAGTCAAGGATATTATAAGAAAATAAAACTGCGGACCGATATTCCTCATGAAAAACAAATGTAAAAATTCTAAATATAATTTTAGCAAATTAAATGCAACAATATATAAAAAGGATAACAGACCATGACCAAGTAGAGTTTTCTGTAAGAAATGCAAGTGTTTTATATTTGAAAATCAATGTAATTCACCACATTAACAATAAGAAAAAAAAGATCATCTCAATAGTCACAAAGCATTTTACAAAATCCAACATCTATTACTAAAAAAAACTGTCAGCAAACTATGACTAGAAGGGTGTACCCTCAACCTGATAAGAGGCATTTACCAAAATTCACCAGCTACCATCACACATAATGGTGAAAAAGACTAAATACTATCTGACTAATATCAGGAACAAGACAAGGATATCCAAACTTTCCACTTCTATTCAATGTTGTATTTGAGGCTCTAGTCTGAGAAGTCAGGCAAGAAAAAGAAAAAAAGGACATCCAGATTGGAAAGAAGTAAAACTGTCTTCTGCAGCAGTAAAATTTCATCTCTGCAGAAAATCTTATGGAATCTAAAAAAAGCAACTAGAATGAAAAGTGAGTTCAAGGAGGCTGCAGGATACAAGGTCAATACACCAAATTCAAGTGTATATCAATGTATTAGCAAAGAAACACTCAGAAATTAAATTTTTTAAAATATTACATATATATATCATTTGCAATATCATCACAAATATAAAATACTTCAGGATAAATATGAAAAAAGAAAATGTCAGAGACCTCTAAACTGTAAGCTACAAAACACTGTTGAGAAAAATCATATAAGACCTCAATAAATGAAAGAATACACCTTGTTAATGGGTCAGAAGACTCACTGTTATTAAGATGTTATTCTCCCCAAACAGATCTACAGATTCAATGTAATCCCAATCAACATATAAGCAAGGTATTTTGTAGAAACTGACAAAATGATTACAAAATTTGTATGGTAATGGAAAGGACTTAGGATAGCAAAAACAACTCTGAAAAAAGAATAAAGTGTGAAGACTGTGACTACGTGATTAAAAGTGTTATAACGCTATAATAAGCAGAACAATGTGGTACTGGCATCAAGACAGACATGTATTTCAGTGGAGCAAACAGAATGGCCAGAAATAGTCCTACACATTTATGAACAACAGATTTTACTGCAAATATACAAAGGCAATCCGACACAGACAAGGTGATCTGATCAAAAAAATATGCACCTGGGTGGCACCCAGGGGCACCTGGGTGGCACAGCAGTTAAGCGACTGCCTTCGGCTCAGGGCGTGATCCTGGTGTTGTGGGATCGAGCCCCACATCAGGCTCCTCTGCTAGGAGCCTGCTTCTTTCTCTCCCACTCCCCCTACTTGTGTTCCCTCTCTCGCTGGCTGTCTCTATCTCTGTTGAATAAATAAATAAAATCTTTAAAAAAAAATATGCTGACAATATTAAATTTTCAAGATGCAAAAAGAAAAAAAAATGAACTTTGATCCATATCTTATGTCATACTCAAAATTTATCTCAAAATAGATCATAGACCTAAATGTAAAACCAGAAACTATAAAACTGGTAGAAGAAAAGAGAAAATCTTTGTGTCTTTGGTTAGGAAAAGATCTCTTAGATCAACACCAAAAGCATGTCCATAAAAGAATAAATTAATAAACAATACTTCCCCTAAATTAAAAACTTCTCGGTGCCTGGGTGGCGCAGTCGGTTAAGCACCCGACTCTTGGTATTGGCTCAGGTCGTGATCTCAGGGTCATGAAACTGAGCCCCAGCTTGGGCTCCAAACTCAGTGTGAAGTCTGCTTAAGACTCTCTCTCCCTGAGGAGGTTAAGATGGCAGAGGAGTAGGGGACCCCTTTTTCAGCCGGTCCCCTGAGTTGAGCTGGATAGGTACCAGACCAGCAGGAACATCCACGGAATCAGCCTGAGACGCAGGAAGATACATCTGGATCTCTNGAGACGCAGGAAGATACATCTGGATCTCTACAAATGAACATCTCCAGCACTGAGTATCGAGGTACGAAGCGGGGAGCCGTGAAACCGCGCACAGATATCGGAAGTTACACAGAAGGGGGAGGGAGCCGCCGTGTCAGGGCGCCGGGAAGCGGTAGCCACCTACACTGGGGAGCGGACAGACCGCGGACCCGCACGCTTGAGACAGCAGGCTGAGAAGGGAGCTCCGGGAGCGCACGCGGGACGGCTGGCGGTTGGCGGGCCACCTGCACGGGGGAGCAGGCGGACTCGCGGACGGCACCCGCGAGACAACAGACTTAGAACGCGAGCTCCAGGAGCGCGCGCGCAGGGCGGCTGGCGGGCCACCTGCACCGGGGAGCGGGCGGACCGCGGACCCGCACTCTGGAAACGGCAGACTGAGTCCGTGAGCCGGGAGCGTGCACCACCAAGCATCTCACGGAGCTCCGGAGCTCCGGTGTGCTCACTGGATCGAGGCTGAGACCGGGAGCTCCGGGAGCGTCCGCGGGGCGGCTGGCGGCTGGAGGGCCACCTGCACGGGGGAGCAGGCGGACTCGCGGTCAGCACCCGTGAGACACCAGACTGAGACGGGGAGCTCCGGGAGCCCGCGCGGGGCGGCTGGCGGCTGGCGGGGTTGGAAACACAAAGGACAGAGACGTGCCGGCCCTGGAAGTGAGGGCTGGGACGCCGGGTGTGGGGCGCACAGCCCGGGATGCTGCAGGGTTGAGCAGCACCAACAGAAACAGAGTTAAAGTGGCCAGAACATCAGTGGAGAACGATCCGCGATCCCTCTGTTCTGAGACAGAGGCTGAATTTCAGCCGCTGCTGCTCTCTCAGAAGAGGCATAGCAAACCGCCAGGGAAAGCCGCCAGAGAACAAAAGCCCGGAAATACCGGCTCACAGGGTGCCCATCCCCATCCCCCCTCGCAAGGGACACAGAGACTCTACCCAAACAGGGTTTTCTGAGTACCGGCAGGCAGGCCCCTCCCCCAGAAGGCAGGCTGAAAAATCAAGAAGCCCACAACCCGGAGCGCCTGAGTGGCGCAGTCACCAAGCACCTGTCTTCGGATTAGGGTGTGATCACAACGCTCCGTAAGGAGTCCTTCATCGGGCTTCTCCACCGGGAACCTGCTTCTTCCTCTCCCACTCCTCTGCTTGGGTTCCCTTTCTTGCTGACTGTCTCTCTCTCTCTCAAATAAATAAATAAACTCTTTAAGGAAGAAGCCCACATCCCTAAGATCTCTATAAAACAAGGGCGCACGGCCTGGGTCCCAGTCAACACTTGGGCTCTGGACAACCCTGCAATCTCTCTTCATCAGAATGACGAGAAGGAGAAGTCCCCCCCAGCAAAGAAAAGATAATGAGTCTGTGGCCTCTGCCACAGAATTGGCCTCGGCCACAGAATTAATACATATGGATGTATCCCAATTATCAGAAATGGAATTCAGAGCAACAATGGTCAAGATGATGAGTAAACTTGAAAAAAGCATCAGAGAAAGCGTTGCTGAGAATATAGAATCCCTAAGGGCAGAAATGAGAGCGAATCTGACAGAAATTAAAAACTCAGTGGGCCAAATACAGTCAAAACTAGAGGCTCTGACGGCCAGGGTCACCGAGGCAGAGGAACGCGTTAGCGAATTGGAGGATGGGTTAGTAGAAGAAAAAACGAAAATAGAAGCTGGTCTTAAAAAAATCCACGCCCACGAATGTAGATTACGGGAGATTACTGACTCTATGAAACGATCCAATGTCAGAATCATCGGCATCCCTGAAGGGGTGGAGAAAAACAGAGGTCTAGAAGAGATATTTGAACAAATTGTAGCTGAAAACTTCCCTAATCTAGCAAGGGAAACAAGCATTCGTGTCCAAGAGGCAGAGAGGACCCCATCCAAGCTCAACCAGGACAAACCTACGCCACGGCATGTCATAGTGCAATTCGCAAATATTAGATCCAAGGATACAGTATTGAAAGCGGCCAGGGCAAAGAAATTTCTCACGTACCAAGGCAAAGGTATCAGGATTACGTCAGACCTGTCTACAGAGACCTGGAATGAGAGAAAGGCTTGGGGGGGCATTTTTAAAGCTCTTTCAGAGAAAAACATGCAGCCAAGGATCCTTTATCCAGCAAAGCTGTCATTCAGAATTGATGGAGAAATAAAGACGTTCCAAAATCGCCAATCATTAACCAATTTCGTAACCACGAAACCAGCCCTACAGGAGATATTAAGGGGGGCTCTATAAAGGTAAAAAGGCCCCAAGAGTGATACAGAGCAGCAAGTCACAACCGATACAAAGACTTTAAAGAGAAATGGCATCATTAAAATCATATCTGTCAATAATCTCTATCAATCTAAATGGCTTAAACTCTCCCATAAAACGCCACAGGGTTGCAGATTGGATAAAAAGACATGACCCATCCATTTGCTGTCTACAAGAGACTCATTTTGAACCCAAAGATGCATTCAGACTTAGAGTAAGGGGATGGAGTACCATCTTCCACGCAAATGGACCTCAAAAGAAAGCTGGAGTAGCAATTCTCATATCAGATAGACTGGATTTTAAACTAGAGGCCATAGAGAGAGATACAGAAGGGCACTATATTATTCTTAAAGGAAGTATTCAACAAGTGGATATGACAATTATTAATATATATGCCCCCAACAGGGGAGCAGCAAGATACACAAGCCAACTCTTAACCAAAATAAAGAGACATATAGATAAGAACACAGTAATAGTAGGGGACCTCAACACCCCACTATCAGAAATAGACAGAACACCCTGGCAAAAACTAAGCAAAGAATCAAAGGCTTTGAATGCCATACTCGACGAGTTGGACCTCATAGATATATATAGAACACTACACCCCAGAACCAAAGAATACTCATTCTATTCAAATGCCCATGGAACATTCTCAAGAATAGATCATGCTCTGGGACACAAAACAGGTCTCAGCCAATACCAAAAGATTGAAATTATCCCCTGCATATTCTCAGACCACAACGCTCTGAAATTGGAACTCAACCACAAGGAAAAACCTGGAAGAAACTCAAACACTTGGAGGCTAAGAACCATCCTGCTCAAGAATGACTCGATAAACCAGGAAATCAAAAAACAAATTAAACAATTTATGGAGACCAACGAGAATGAATACACAACGGTCCAAAACCTATGGGATACTGCAAAGGCAGTCCTAAGGGGGAAATACATAGCCATCCAAGCCTCACTCAAAAGAATAGAAAAATCTAAAATGCAGTTTCTATATTCTCACCTCAAGAAACTGGAACAGCAACAGAGGGACAGGCCTAACCCACTGACAAGGAAGGAGTTGACCAAGATTAGAGCAGAAATCAATGAATTAGAGACCAGAACCACAGTAGAGCAGATCAACAGGACTAGAAGCTGGTTCTTTGAGAGAATCCATAAAATTGATAGACCACTGGCAAAACTTGTCCAAAAACAAAGAGAAAGGACTGAGATTATTAAAATTATGACTGAAAAGGGAGAGGTCACGACCAGCACCATTGAAATTGCAAGGATTATTAGAAACTTTTATCAACAGCTATATGCCAAAAAACTAAACAATCTGGAAGAGATGGAGGCCTTCCTGGAAACCTATAAACTACCAAGACTGAAACAGGAAGAAATAGATTTCTTAAATAGGCCAATTAACTATGAAGAAATTGAGTCAGTGATAAACAACCTTCCAAATAATAAAACTCCAGGCCCAGACGGTTTTCCTGGGGAATTCTACCAAACATTCAAAGAAGAAATAATACCTATTCTCCTAAAGCTATTTCAAAAAATAGAAACAGAAGGAAAGCTACCAAACTCATTCTATGAGGCTAATATTACCTTGATCCCCAAACCAGGCAAAGACCCCCTCAAAAAGGAGAATTACAGACCGATTTCTCTAATGAATATGGATGCCAAAATCCTCAACAAGATCCTTGCTAATAGAATCCAACAGTACATTAAAAGGATTATCCATCATGACCAAGTGGGATTCATACCTGGGATGCAAGCATGGTTCAACACTCGCAAATCAATCAATGTGATACATCATATCAACAAGAAAAGACTCAAGAACCATATGATCCTCTCAATTGATGCAGAAAAAGCATTTGACAAAATACAGCATCCTTTCCTGATTAAAACCCTTCAGAGTGTAGGAATAGAGGGTACATTTCTCAATCTCATAAAAGCCATCTATGAAAAGCCTACTGCAAGCATTATTCTCAATGGGGAAAAGCTGGAAGCCTTTCCCTTAAGATCAGGAACACGACAAGGATGCCCACTCTCGCCACTATTATTCAACATAGTACTAGAAGTCCTTGCAACAGCAATCAGAAGACAAAAAGGGATCAAAGGTATCCAAATCGGCAAAGAAGAAGTCAAACTGTCTCTCTTTGCAGATGACATGATACTCTATATGGAAAACCCAAAGGAATCCACTCCCAAACTATTAGAAGTTATAGAACAATTCAGTAAGGTGGCAGGATACAAAATCAATGCCCAGAAATCAGTTGCATTTCTATACACGAATAACGAGACTGAAGAAAGAGAAATTAGGGAATCCATCCCATTTACAATAACACCAAAAACCATGCGTTACCTTGGAATTAACTTAACCAGAGACGTAAAGGACCTATATGCTAGAAACTATAGATCACTTTTGAAAGATATTGAGGAAGACATAAAAAGATGGAAAAATATTCCATGCTCATGGATTGGAAGAATTAACATAGTTAAAATGTCCATACTACCCAGAGCAATCTACACTTTCAATGCTATCCCGATCAAAATACCGAGGACATTTTTCAAAGAACTGGAACAAATAGTCCTTAAATTTGTATGGAACCAGAAAAGGCCCCGAATCTCCAAGGAACTGTTGAAAAGGAAAAACAAAGCTGGGGGCATCACAATGCCGGATTTCGAGCTGTACTACAAAGCTGTGATCACAAAGACAGCATGGTACTGGCACAAAAACAGACACATCGACCAATGGAACAGAATAGAGAACCCAGAAATGGACCCTCGGCTCTTTGGGCAACTAATCTTTGATAAAGCAGGAAAAAACATCCGGTGGAAAAAAGACAGTCTCTTCAATAAATGGTGCTGGGAAAATTGGACAGCTACATGCAAAAGAATGAAACTTGACCACTCTCTCACACCATACACAAAAATAAACTCCAAATGGATGAAAGACCTCAATGTGAGACAGGAATCCATCAAAATTCTAGAGGAGAACATAGGCAACAACTTCTATGACATCGGCCAGAGCAACCTTTTTCACGACACATCTCCAAAGGCAAGAGAAATAAAAGATAAAATGAACTTATGGGACTTTATCAGGATAAAGAGCTTCTGCACAGCCAAGGAAACAGTCAAAAAAACTAAGAGACAGCCCACGGAATGGGAGAATATATTTGCAAAGGACACCACAGATAAAGGACTGGTATCCAAGATCTACAAAGAACTTCTCAAACTCAATACACGAGAAACAAATAAACAAATCATAAAATGGGCAGAAGATATGAACAGACACTTTTCCAATGAAGACATACAAATGGCTAACAGACACATGAAAAAATGTTCAAAATCATTAGCCATCAGGGAAATTCAAATCAAAACCACACTGAGATACCACCTTACGCCAGTTAGAATGGCAAAGATAGACAAGGCAAGAAACAACAATTGTTGGAGAGGATGTGGAGAAAGGGGATCCCTCCTACATTGTTGGTGGGAATGCAAGTTGGTACAGCCACTCTGGAAAACAGTGTGGAGGTCCCTTAAAAAGTTAAAAATTGAACTACCCTATGACCCAGCCATTGCACTACTGGGTGTTTACCCCAAAGATACAGACGTAGTAAAGAGAAGGGCCATATGCACCCCAATGTTCATAGCTGCATTGTCCACAATAGCCAAATCATGGAAGGAGCCGAGATGCCCTTCAACAGATGACTGGATTAAGAAGCTGTGGTCCATATATACAATGGAATATTACTCAGCTATCAGAAAGAACGAATTCTCAACATTTGCTGCAACATGGATGGCACTGGAGGAGATAATGCTAAATGAAATAAGTCAAGCAGAGAAAGACAATTATCACATGATTTCTCTCATCTATGGAACATAAGAACTAGGAGGATCGGTAGGGGAAGAAAGGGATAAAGAAAAGGGGGGTAATCAGAAGGGGGAATGAAACATGAGAGACTATGGACTATGAGAAACAAACTGAAGACTTCAGAGGGGAGGGGGTGGGGGAATGGGATAGACTGGTGATGGGTAGTAAGGAGGGCACGTATTGCATGGTGCACTGGGTGTTATACGCAACTAATGAAGCATCAAACTTCATCGGAATCTGGGGATGTACGGTATGGTGATTAACATAATATAATAAAATAAAATTTAAAAAAAAAAAAGACTCTCTCTCCCTCTCCCTCTGCCCCTCCCCTCCACGCTCTCTCTCTAAAAGAAATATGTAAAATCTTTAAAAAAAGATCAAAGACTTCTGTCTTCAAAAGGCACTCCTAGCAGGGCGCCTGGGTGGCTCAGTTGACTAAGCATCTGCCTTCAGGTCAGGGTCCTGGGATTGAGCCCCACATCAAGCTCCCTGCTCAGCAGAGAGCCTGCTTCTCCCTCTCCCTCTGCCTGACACTCCCCCTGCTTGTGTTCTCTGTGTCAAATAAATAAATAAATAAATAAATAAATAAATAAATAAAATCTTAAAAAAAAAAGGCACTGCAAGTGAATGAAAGAAAAGCTACAGCATATACCAGATATAGTATCTGAATCTAGATATATAAAGAACTCTCCAAACTTAACAATAAGGAAACAACCCAACACAAAAATAAGCGAAAGATGTGGACAGATACTTCACTAAGAAATATACATAGGTGGCAAATACAAACACTGAAAACATTCTCAACACCATTAGTTATCAGGGAAATGTAAATTAAAGCCATAATGAGCCACTTCACACCTATTAGAATGTCTAAAATAAAAGACTAACCATATATGTGATATTGATGAGGAATAACTGGAACACTCACACTGGCAAGACTGTATAATGGTACAAGCACATTGGACAACAGTCTGGCAACTAAGTTAAGCATAAACCTACCACATGATCTAGCCCTTCTAAGGTCAAAAAGAAAGCATGCCCATACATGTACACAAATTTTCATAGCAGCTTGTTTTATAATAGCCAAAACTTGAAAACAACATAAATTTTCATCAATAGGTAACTAGGAAACAAACTGTTTCATACACATACAATAGCATACTATTCAGCAATAAAGAAAAATACATGCAACAACATAGATTCAGCTCAGAATAAGTATGCTGAAAGAAACCAGGCAAAAAGATTAAATACCATATCATTACATTTATATAAAGTTCTAGAAAATGTAAACTCATCGACAGTTACACTAAATAGGTGCCTGTAGGAAAAAGAGCAAGGAGAGAGGGAAGAAGTATTATAAAGGAGCCTGACTAATAAGGATTATGAAGGATAGGCTTGCTATCTTGATTGTGGTGATGGTATCGCAGTTATATACAGAAATAGAAAAATATCAAGTTGCATACTTTAAAAAAAATGTGCAGTTTACCATTTATTAATTATACTTCAGTAAAACATTAAAAATAGGGAAAAATTTGACCAGACTCTACAAAAGTAAACACACAAATGGCCAATAAACAAAGATAAGATGCTCAACATCACTTGACATCAGGGAAATGAAAATTAAAACCACAGCAGCATGCATCTACCAATCCATTACAAAGGCTAAAATTAAAAAGAACAATGATATCTATTGTTGGCATGGATCTGGAGAAACTTGAAATCTCATACATCAGTCATGTAAATGTAAAATAATACAACCCCTTCAGAAAACCATTTGGCAGGTTCTTAAAAGTTAAATCTAAACCTTCTAAACAAGCCAGTCATTCACTTTCCAAGTAAAGAAAATACATGTCCACTTGAAGAACTTTATATGAATGCTCGTAACAGCTTTAGTAATATCCCAAATGGAAAACAACTCAAATATCTATTAACAGATGAGCGTAAAAACAAAATGTGATATATTTATACAAAAGTGCATTATTCTTCATTCAAAAGGAACTACCTGCTTAACGACTGCGCTACCCAGGCGCCCCCAAAAGGAACTACCTGCTGATACACATCCAACTTCATGGATAAATCACAAAATCATAATGCTGAGGGACAAAGCCAAACACAAAAGAGTACATAATGTGTACTGTGATTCTACTTATATAAAATTTTAGAAAATATAAACTAATTTATAGTGAAAGCACATTAGCAGTCATCTAAGGCTGAGGTGGAGGGGAAAATGGACTACATAAGGGCCAGTGCAAAACATTTGTGGTGATAGAAATAGTCACTGTATTGCATAAGTGTATACCATGTTGATTTTTAATTAGTCCCCCAGCATTTTTGGCTCTGCAATATTAGCAAAAATAGTTTACTCTCTTGATTTTTCTCAATGAAGTATCACTGACATTTTTGATGGGAAAATTTCTTTGTTGAATAGGCTTTCTTGTACACTGTTAAGACAAAGAGTATTATGTTTTCTCCCCAACCACTATGATCCTATATATTCCATTATGTATTTCCATAAAGGCCCAAATGTGCTAAATGTGATAAATGAAAGACTAATAAACTTTTATTTATCACATTTGGAATTTTCCATAAAATGATACTGACCAAGAAACAAAATCAGTAACATCTAGATCTGTAAGATGGGAGCATACAAACTAAGAGGTCTTGTCCTTAAAGGACTAATCCATTATCATTTTTACTTTTTACTTACAACCCTCATCAAGTAGAATACTCAGGAAGGTCTAAATAGAAAGAAATCATTCCTTATTCATTTCCCTCTCCTCATCACGAGTGATACTAACATTACTCAAATAAAAAAAAAAAGGAAATGTTGTATAACATACACTGCTTCTCTTTGCTATAACAGAAGAAATATAATTTCTATCTAATTTTAAAACTATATAATAAATAATGATTTGAGCATTGCCAAAAGGATTACGCAGTACATCGTGTGGCATGTGTAAAACAGAATGGGAGTTAAACTGAGCAGGAGAGAAGGAGATACTCAGAAAGAGAAATCCTTTAAAAATGAACTCTGAATAATCTAGACAAAATATCATCTTCAAAGAAGACATGAATGCTTATTTTTTTGTTTCTTTTTCATAAAGATAATAAAGAGGAAATGAGAAGTGAATGGGAGACAATAAACAGTATTAACATTTTCAAAAGCAGAGGGAATAAAGCTACCTACCAATGCTATGGAGATTAAAAGTCAATAAGAGAATATTATGCCAATAAAACTGTATACTCAAGTAAAACGAATTTGTCAGACAAATTTCTAGAATAAAAATCTTACAGAAACTGATTTAATATTAAATAGAGAAAAAAACAATAAAAAGAAAGCCTTCATAGTCTTTTAACCATCAAAAAACCTGAATAAATAGTTTAAAACCCTTCACAATGATAATATTAAGCCTAAGTTGTATTATAGGCTAGTTCTACCCAATATTCAAGGACTATGTCATTTCAATCCTACACGAACTTCCTGAGAATAGAAACTGATGAACCATTCACCATTACATGTTTTAATTGACTTAAATTTTAGAGCAGTTTTAGGTTCATAGCAGAATTGAGTGGAAGGCACTGAGATTACCCATATATATCTCCTTCCCCTACACATACACAGCCTCCCCACTATCAATATCCCCTAGTAGTGTTCTCCATTAAATTTACAAGGCTAGTATAACCTTGATACTAAAGTTAGAGAAGGAAAGAACAAGAAAGAAAAATTATAGGCAAATCTCACCCAGGAACAAAGATAAAAGATATTAATAAACAAACAACCAAACGAATCCAGCAATATATACAAAAAGATAGTATACTACAAGTAAGTTGAGTTCATCTCAGGACTGCAAGGACAGATTAATAATAAAGAATCAGTTATTATTCACACGTTCCTATATTAAAAGAAGAAAACTAAGACAATTTCAATTAATGTAGAAAAAATTTTTGATAAAAAAGATATAAACAATTTCCAAAAAATCTTATCCAATAGGAATAGAAGGAAATCTCGTCAAACAGGAAATCATACCTACCAAAAACCAAAAAGAAAATTATTCTCATTAGAAAAATATTAGAATTCCCATTCAAATTCCAAACAGGACAGATAATGGCAATTAATACAATAAGCACACAAAGAAGATAGACAAAATTTCAACAAAATATTTGCAAGACCTTTAAGAAGAAAAAAATTGTTTTTATTGAGACATTTTTAAAGTACTAAATAAATAAAGACGTATACTATATTCATGGATGGTAAAATATAATATCTTACAGATACAAGGTCCCACCAAACAGATCTATAGATTCAATGCAATTCCAATCAAAGTACCAACAAGCGTTTTTGTAGAACCTGACAAACTGATTCTAGCTTTTACATGTTAGAAAAAAGGTCCAAGTAGTACACATAAACGAAAAAAATTACATATAAGACTTCAAATTATAAAACTACTGTTTATATAAAAACATTGTTTAAGAAATTAACAGACAAAGCCATAGAACAGGAAAAAATATTCACAACACATATCTAACAAAGGAATTGAACATGGAATATATAAGAAATTTCAACAACTCAATAATAAAAAGAGAAATAATCTTTTTTTTTTGAAAAATAGATAAAAGGCTTGAACAAATACTTTACAAGGGAAAATATACAAATGGCCAAGTAAGCACAGAAAAAAAGGTGTTTAACATCATTAGTCACCAGAAAAATGCTAGTTAAACTCACAATGAAATACCACTTCAAATCCATTAGAGTAGCTGGAATTCAAAGGTCTGTAACACCAAATGTTGGCAAAGAGGTACAACTGAAGCTTCTTGTTGAAACATAAATTGTTTATGGGAATGTAAACTAAAACAACTGTGCAAAACCATCTGGCAATTAAATATACACCTATCATACAATCCATCTATTCCACTGCTAGGTATTTATGCAAAAAAATGCAAACATATGTCCCTTCAGAGACATGTACACAAACATTCATAGCTCCTCTAGTCTCAAAAACTGAAAACTCACTGTTAGATATTTACCCAAGAGAGATGAAAATATAAACTCCACAAAGACTTGTACAAGAAAATCCATGGCAGTTTTATTCCTAATAGCTCCAAAGTGAAAACAACACAAATTATCCTTCAATAGAATGAATTGTGGTACATTCATACAATGAAACAGTAGTCGGCAATAAAAGGAACAAACTACTAATACATGCAACAACATGGATAAATCTCAAAAACATGCTAAGCAAAAGAAGCCAGGTACAAAAAAATACATACTATGTGATACCAATTATATTAAGTTCTTGAACTAATCTATTGTAAATGAAATTAGAATAGTGATTGCTCTGGAGACTGGAGAAGGGACTGACTGCAAAGGAGCATAAGGAAATTTTTGAAAGGGATGCAATATGGAACACAAGTTCTACAAATGAATGCATATGACAAAACTTAACAAATTGCATACGTAAGATCTGTGTGTTTTACTGTATGATTTAACTTATATTTTTAAAATCACATAACAACACTCTTAACTCTGAATTACCAAAAATAACTGAAATGAAGAAGGGGAGACATCACTAAACTCTTTTGACTTATTACTACAGCTAATTATACTAACAAATTTCACAATATGAATTACCTTTTTTTTTTTAAGATTTTATTTATTTATTTGACAGAGACAGCCAGCGAGAGAGGGAACACAAGCAGGGGGAGTGGGAGAAGAAGAAGCAGGCTCCTAGCAGAGGAGCCTGATGTGGGGCTCGATCCCAGAACGCTGGGATCACGCCCTGAGCCTAAGGCAGACACTTAACGACCGTGCCACCCAGGCGCCCCTGAATTACCTTTGTATTTCTAGTTTGAACCACTCTTAACTCCTGGTTCATTTTCCTGACTTACTGCTGCATTCTCTGATAAAGTTCTACTTACACTTTTTCCATCGATTGTTTATAAACTCAAGAACATTATTTTAAAAAACCATTTCATGTACACCATACAATAAAGCAAATAATTATGCTAATATTAGGAACACATTCACTGAAGAAGAAAAAAATATATGTACAAACTAAACCTTAAGTCAAAATTCTGTGATAATAAATTTCAATTTTTTAATTTATTTTATTTTATTTTTTATTATGTTATGTTAGTTCCCACACACTACAATTTAAAATAATAGTATGAATTCATGATTTAGTATACCATATTTCATTGATTCTAAGATGTACATTTTGAATATTATTTTAACATAATCTGTAATGAGGAAGCATTTGCATTACATGGTGTCTTAAAATTAATGGCAATGTTTTTTCTTTCTTAGTAGTACATAGAATTACAATTGACCACATCTTAGATTCAAGGAAACACAGAGTGTTCTCAAGTTCTGCCCACTGAACTAAAGAAATGTCATCTCTGTAGCATCATATTTTGATCTCTAAATACCATTCTTGACTAAAAGGAGCCAAGGTTGTTTGAATAAATGGTTAATTCCAGGCTCTGGAACAAAAAATTTTCAGTCTGAGACCGAAGCAAAATGTAAAGAATCATTTAAAAACTAACAGGTTCATGTGTCAAGGACATAGGAGCCAGTTTGAAGAGATTCATACTGAACAAATGTGCTACAATTTGAGCATCAAAAAACAACAAAATAACAATTCTGATTGAAATATGTTGAATAAAATTCCCACGAATCCTTGTGATACTCAAGCAGGAGAAAGCAAAAAGCGAAACAACTGACTACTACTAGAGGGGACTATAATACTAACTCTTCATTTTAAAAATTGGTTCTATACTGGAGGTTTCATAAAAACTATCCAATATCTACAGACACTTGATATGTATATCAAAATATAGGCCATCCATTTATAGCAACTTAGTGGGACTTGAGGAGGACATCTGAGAAAGAGTGATTAAAGATTTGTACAAGAAATTTTCAAACCTGTCTCTACATTCCATTATTTCTAAGAACATACCCAAAATCCAGAACTGGGTGAAGCAAAGGAGAACAGGTTGAAGAGAAGTGAGAAGGGAAACAAGAAACACAAGCTGCATCCTTTTGACTAATACCAATTACCCCTTTTTCTTTACCATCAAAGCATGCATCAACAGTCTAAAGCAGCTCCAAATAATACTTTCATATTTATACATAATATCTTCAGTTAGAGCCTAAAATGTTACTAGATCTTCACTTATTCAGAATTTACATAATCATTGCTATCACAAGGTGGAAGCTAAACTTCAGTTTCTGATGATCAGTTTAACCTTTAAATCGCCTGATTAAACTCTGTCTTCATTCTTAAAACCTCAAATTAGCAAACAAGCCACAATACAATATATGCTATAGCACAGGTCTTCTGTGAATAGCTGCATCTTCAACTGCTTCAGCTGCAAGACAAGCCATTGAGCCTTGGCCAATATAAGCCAATTTGAATAATCAATATGACAACCTTATTTTTCTAATGCAAACAGGATTGCTACAGTAAGGTGTCTCACTGCCACATCACAGTCATGGCCTCTTTTAACCCCTAATTAGATTGAGGCGATTATCCCTGCTCTTCCTTACAAGTGTACAGCTTGGATAAGGGATGACAAAAGCTATCTGCCACTTATTCAGCCTTTGCAGACAGCAGGTTATCCAGGGAGATAGAGAATAAAATCAACAAACAATTGTTATTCATATCATCATCTAAAGTGTTAAGATAGTCACAGTTTCCCTACATGCACAGTGAATATAGCCCAGAGCATGAGGTAACTGCTGACTGCTTAAGAACATCAGGGTTACACAGATGGAAATTCATGGTGATGTTGGGGAATTATGTCTAAATCAAATTCATTTGCATAAAAATAAATGATCGGGGATTTGTCTTTTGTATATAATATATCAAGATTTCATGTTTCTCTTCATGAATTCTTTGAAGCTAAATTTTAATATTGATTTTTCTAAACACATAGCATTTATCATGAAAAGAATGCCAAACTTAACGGTCTGTAGAAACTTAAATGCATTAAGATTCAATTAAAATACTCTTAAATATAAAACAGGAAACTTCTTTTCACTGTGATACTACATGAGTTCTTGTATTAAATTTAGATGATCAAGAGTTATTTCATTAACTCTGTGGATTCCAAATGTTTTTCTTAACTTTCATAACAATCAATTTCTGAAATCTTGGTCATCACTTCAGACCAATTATTAACAAGAGAACTGGTCACAAGAAAATAAGAGAGTAGTTGCAAAGACACCAAACTGACAGTTTCCTAGTAAGTTTAATTAAGCTAATTTGAGGACAATATAGAAAGCTGGGCTCACTGATAAGAAAAAACTTTGAGGAGAATATCTGCATCTACTCTGATGATGATAAAATCACAGTGGAAGTAATAAGATAAGGAAATGTTGAAAAGGATTTCGTATCTTTTTCTTTCCACTTGCAAGAGTCAGTAGGTGCCTTTTATAAGGTCATAATCACTTTGCTAAAAGAAAAAGAATGGGAAAGCCACATGTTTTATACTGAATTCTGTTTTTGTTTCATATTATTCAATTAATCGATATTGCTGCCTTTAAAGCAGCCAACTAGAAGTATACTCTTTCCAATAACTGAGGTCCTAGTCCCAAACGTCATCAAATGCCACTCCAAGAACAACCAAAACATTTTAAATATATCCACTAGTAGCCACATAACTGCATCATGAGTATAATTCAGTGATTGCCAACCTGTATGAGCAGTATAAGATTATCTAAAACCGTGTGCCTTTGTTCCCCTGGCATAGGCTGAAACATGACTTCATTCTTAAAACAGAATACTAACTCAGAATATTGGGCAGGCCTTGAAATCCGAGTCATAATTCACTTCTAAATGTGTCTCCAGAGCACCACTGCTGGATACAGACACCAATGCATGAATTTATTCATATGTATGCATGCACGTGTATATATTTGTGTTTTTACACATTTGCAGTCAACAATTTCATTTTTATTTTTTTAAAGATTTTATTTATTTATTTGACAGAGATAGAGACAGCCAGCGAGAGAGGGAACACAAGCAGGGGGAGTGGGAGAGGAAGAAGCAGGCTCATAGCGGAGGAGCCTGATGTGGGGCTCGATCCCATAACGCCGGGATCACGCCCTGAGCCGAAGGCAGACGCTTAATGACTGTGCCACCCAGGGGCCCCAACAATTTCATTTTAAACATCTGATTTTAAGGCTACATGCTTTTCTTAGTATCCCAGATAGTCATTTATTTTTATAAAATGGACTTGATAAGAAAAAATGAAATCAATTGTCAAAAGATATGGGAATACTTTACTAAATATGATTAAATTTATTTTTTAAAAGATTTTATTTATTTATTTGACAGAGATAGAGACAGCTAACGAGAGAGGGAACACAAGCAGGGGGAGTGGGAGAGGAAGAAGCAGGCTCCTAGTGGAGGAGCCTGATGGGGCTCGATCCCATAACGCTGGGATCACGCCCTGAGCCGAAGGCAGACGCTTAACCGCTATGCCACCCAGGCGCCCCTAAATATGATTAAATTTATTAACCTTAGTTTACTTAAACTGAGTGTTAAAATTTGAATTTGTATGATGTTGTTTCCCTAATCCATTTCTGCTCTTAAAAATATATGTAAATATATTACACCATCCAAAAGTAAACTTAAATCATACACATCTACTGTAGATTTTAGACTAAAATATTTTAAGAATTTAGTAAACATATGCTGGTAAAATTGCATAAAGCCAAACTAGAGGAAACAAAAACATACAGACAGTTGTTTACAATTACCTTTCTACTCATATAGAGTTAAACCATCAGTGCTAAAATTTAAAAACATTAAAAGGGAAAGTAACAAGGGGCGCCTGGGTGGCTGAGTTGTTAAGCGTCTGCCTTAGGCTCAGGGCGTGATCCCAGAGTCCTGAGATCAAGCCCTGCTTCAGGCTCCTCCACTATGAGCCTGCTTCTTCCTCTCCCACTCCCCCTGCTTGTGTTCCCTCTCTCGCTGGCTGTCTCCCTCTCTGTCAAATAAATAAATAAAATCTTTAAAAAAAAAAAAAAGGGAAAGTAACAACAAATGACATTTTAGCCAATGGGTAAAGAACAACTTCACTCTTATGGTCTTATTTTAATCCATCTTTCTGTGTGTTATTTTACTATTTTTTTGAATTTTCTTTGTTCTTTTACTCAGAACTTTATACGTGATTAAAAAGTTACCAGCAACTCTTTATTAAAAGTACAATAAAGAACTAGACCCTTGAATAACTTGAGAAATGCAAAGTGAAAAACTAAATTATAACATATAAAACTATTGATTTTTCAAACTTTCTTCTGCAGCTCAACTTTATACAAAACTCCAATACTGTCAAGCACATCTCAATAATATTCCCACTCAAAAGAAATAATGCATTATTGGTTTTTTGCTTGGATTATAAACCATGCAGCATACTGTAAATTTAATAACATTAAAGTTGAGGCCAATAAATAAAAGGTCCATGGTCCTTATCCAATTCTGGATTTCTAACTAAAGAGAGGCATCATGGCCACAGGTTAGTCACACATCTGACTAGAGAATTAGAAAATGGTATCTTTGAAAGCAAGTAATTTACTCAGGATGTGGGATTTAATATTTTCAAAGCCATTTTTAGATAAGAATAGTAACTAGTTATTCTCCATCTTTACTACAAATAAACAAGAAATAGGATAGCGGACTTAGGTCAACTACAGAAAAGCGTTTCTAGAGTGTGTTAAGTACTTGAATAGATTGCTAATATGTTGGAATTCTCTTATGTCAAGGACTTGAAGAGGATACATTTTAATCTTTCAGGAATGGATTCTCTGAAAGCAGAGTAAAGGACTTGTGACAGTCCTTCTCACCTTAAAATAAAATTCTTAAAACCATGTATTTATGGAATATCCTGCTTTTACATTTGTTTCATTCCTAATTTAAAATTTATCTAAGAGGAGTACATAAATAATGGAATATTCCAGATTTCATTTGGTACAGGGCTAGAAACAATGGAATAATATACAAACAGGGCTCAGTACTGCATGAGAAAAGGAAGAAAGTATTAAAACATGAAACAAATTTAAAAAAATTAAAACTCTGGGGCGCCTGGGTAGCACAGTCGTTAAGTGTCTGCCTTCCGCTCAGGGCGTGATCCCGGCATTATGGGATCGAGCCCCACATCAGGCTCCTCCACTGGGAGCCTGCTTCTTCCTCTCCCACTCCCCCTGCTTCTGTTCCCTCTCTCGCTGGCTGTCTCTGTCAAATAAATAAATAAAATCTTAAAAAAAAAATTAAAACTCTATATCATAACAATTCTTTAGATAAGTTGTGAAATGTAGTATCATCTACCAATACAGTCTGTAAACAAACTATAAAGAATTTCAAACAAATCAAGTAGAAATAAACCCCCTGAAATTGATATAAAGTAGAATGATAGAAATCCATTATTTTATTTATTCACTTAATATTTTTCACCAATATTAAACAAACAAGCCCATTTTGTTTTGTTTTGTTCCCCAAATGGGGAACACGTAATATACAGAGAAAATATATCAAGCAATTTATTCAGACCAGAATGTGTGCCTTAGAAATCAAACCACTATAAAAGTTCTTTTTATGTTGCCAGATCAAATTTTGAATGGACCTTAACCAAATGATCAAAGTTACCATCACCAGTAATGGAACAAACCAACATCCTTTGAGTCCCAATATGATGTGCTGAGGATGACACAACATTACTTCTGTGATATTCCTGACAAAAAATGCACATCTGAATCTAATCATTAGGAAACACTGGACAAACCTGAATTGAGGGACACTCTATCAAACAACCAGCCTATATAGCTTTCAAAATGTCAGGGGCGCCTGGGTGGCACGGCGGTTAAGCGTCTGCCTTTGGCTCAGGGCATGATCCCGGTGTTATGGAATCGAGCCCCACATCAGGCTCCTCTGCTATGAGCCTGCTTCTTCCTCTCCCACTCCCCCTTGCTTGTGTTCCCTCTCTCGCTGGCTGTCTCTATCTCTGTCGAATAAATAAAAAAAAAATCTTTATGAAAACACACAGTGAGGGACTCCTGGGTGGCTCAGTCGGTTAAGCTAGTCTACATTAAAGGAAACTAAAGAGACATGACAACTAACCGTAATATATGACACTAAACTGGACTCGGTCTTTGATAGAGGGTAAAGGTGGTTGACATGCAAACAGGAAGTTATATGACATAACTGGGACTATGAACTGCTGATTAGATAATACTGTATCAATGTTAAATTTCTTGATTTTGATTACTGTACTGTGGCTACATAAAAAAAATTCTTATGGAATATACACAAAAATATTTAGGCGTAAAAGGACTGATGTCTGCCACTTACTAACAAATGATTCAGAAAAAAGCATACCGAGAGAGAGACAGAGAATTTGATAAAGCAAATGAAGCAAAAATGTAAACTAACTGGTGAATCTGGATAAAGTATACATGAGAGTTCTTTACTCTTCTTAAAACATATTTGTTAAGTTTGAAATTATGCAAAATAAAGAGCTGCAAAAAAACCCTTAATTGGGTATATTAATTCCTACACAGTACTTTCAGTTCCAACCAGGAACTTACCTCCTTCAAACTTGACAGCATAAGAAAAAACCCCTCACATTTGGAGACAAGGAAAATCTACCCTTTAAAAAAGTATACATATATTGCATAGTCCTAAAGCATTATTTACTAAATTTAGAAATCTGGAATTCATAAAACTATTTAGAAAGCACAAAAATAATTTTAAAATGCCAGATTTTACCATTTTCAGTCTTAAAATGCTTTCATCTGATGATAATTTGACAAATCCTATCACCTGCTGTTTTAGGCATCCCATTCCTAAGGTGATGTTAGCTCAATATTATTTTTTTCCAGGAATTTTATCAATAGTGATATCTGAATTGAGATACTATGAAGGAAGTCATGGCATGCAATCTAAAAAGATGGGATTCCTCCCCCATTAACTTCAGAATATAAGTAGCTAAAACCATCCAGGCACAAAGTATACAGTTCTTAATGGTTTACCAGTTCATATAAATAGAGCTCTGAAAGTGAAACTAGCCTCTTGGGATAGCTGATGATGTCTGAACACCTGTCTGTGCTTTGTTATAACATTATAATAAGTGGGTCTGAAATGGGTTTACTGAAGCACTGGAAGACTTACTTCCTGGGTGCTCAGCCATCCTTTCACTAGATCTGTCAGTATCCATCCCTTTTAGTAATAGTCAAGAAATAGCATCATTAAATTCCCTCTAGAAAGGGTACTATAATCAGAAATGACAAAGTAAATTTTCCATCATCCACAGAAATAAGAAGTATCATATTATACTAACTGTATTTCTAATTATTTTACTGATTCAGTCAATAAATTTTTGGCTAGAGGAGTAATATTTTTGGTACATTAAAAGTGGGCACTTACTCGCTACTAGCGATGAAAGAAGGGTGAATGCATACTAGCTTCCCAGGGTGTCAAATGACAATGTGCGTTAACCTCATAAAAACCAATACTCTTGGGGCGCCAGTCATTAAGCGTCTGCCTTCAGCTCAGGGCGTGATCCTGGAGTCCTGGGTTCCAGCCCCACATCAGACTCCTCCACTGGGAGCCTGCTTCTTCCTCTCCCACTCCCCCTGCCTGTCTCTCTCTCTCTCTGTCAAATAAATAAATAAAACCTTTAAAAAAACAAACAAACAAAAAAAACCCCGATACTCTTTGACCCAGCAAGTTCACTTCAAGGAATTTTTTCTACAGAAATACAAGAAATATACACAAAGACATTTATAAACAAAAATACTTCTGCATATATGTACAATATTTATGTATAAAAATATCCATCATTTCAACAATAAATGAAGACAACTTACCTGCTTACATGTCCAAAGATACAAGGATTATTGAATAGGTTAGTATGTATCTATACAATGCAAAGTATGTTACTCTTAAAAATGATGACATAATAGATTAGAACAGTACATCTATCAAATTTCTAAATAAACTAGGAAATATATACACATATACTAAAAATTGTACATAAATTATGGAGAGTGCAATCAGAAGTGTTTGTACCTCATTTGGGAGGCCACTATTCTATATAAGAGGCTGTGGCAGGCTAGACCAGGAGATGACAAACCATAGTCCTTAGGCTAACTTGGCCCCACTGCCTGCTTTGTAAGAAAATTTACTGCAACAAAGACATGCCTATTCATTTATTTATTGTCCATGGCTGCTTTTCACATTACAACCACAGGGCTGAGTAGTTCTGACAGACACTGTAAGCCCGCAAAGCCGAAACATCTACTACCTGGGTCTTTATAAAAAGGTTCTGAACCCTGGTCCAGAAACCTAGCTCACATTTCTCTCCAATGCTTTCCAAATAGTCTTTCAATTTATTGAATTATATGATATAATCATAGACTAAATGGTTTCCAAACTATCTTTGCATGTACGGCAGGAGAGTAAAAGGATCTCAGTCCATCCACTCAACCCAGCCAAGGGGGGGAAATGGAGCAAGTAAGGAAAAAGGAGGAAAGAACAGAAAGGAAAGAGGAAGATAAGGATTAAAGAAGGGATAAGAAAAGTTTGAAAGCCACTGATCTAATTAAGGGGTGGGAGGAAGAGCGGAAGACAAGAATCTCCTTATTTGGTAAATTAGTTTGTATTCAGGAACTGAGTTTGTACTGGAACCCAAGTCTCTGAATATATAGCTTGTATATTATATAGATGTATTCTCAATTCTCAATTGGAGGGGGAAGAACAGACAAATTTTTAGGTATTAAAATGGTTTGTGGCCTTTCAGAGTTCAACTCAACTCAGGAATCTTATTCCTTAGTATTTAATTTTGTTAATTTCTCTCTCATTTAAGTTAAATGAAAATCGATCAAATTGATTTAAATTTAATTTTTCTCGTAGGGGGGCAATAATGAGAAAAAAAAAACCTTGAGAACAATGGTATGCAGAAAATATTCCTTAACTTTAAGTTCCCTTACACAAAATGTTAAAAGGCTCTTAATTACTAATATACATATTTTAACCAGTCATTTTTGGTTCAGTATGCACAAACTACAAATCAATCCTGTTACGGGCCAGTCCAAAAAGAGGAAACTCCAGGTGGGTACAGAAAAGGGGAGGAAAGTAAAAGATCAAAAAGAAGTTTTTACAGTGAAAATATGTAGAGGAAAGTAAACTCAAGACTCAGAACTGTACACCCCTAGCATTTGTAAGAAAGAGGATGCTGAGCCACATGCTATACCATGAAGTGACCACCATGGGCAAAAGCCTACATAACCTTACATAACACTAGGCATGGGGCACATAGATTGAGAAAGACCTAATCAGTAATCACAAACATTCAAGTTATTTGTTATCTCTTGAACAACAGTAGGAACCAATGGATATAAACAACTATTAGCACTTCAAGGAAGAGAAATGGGATGTTTTTAGTATAAAAGGACGAAAATGGCATGGTTGTGCTAGCTATTAAGCTGTTGCCTCTACCATAAATCTATTACAGAACTCCGCAAATGACATTTTTCCTTTGCCAGCTAGCTCCCTGTTAAATTCTGCTAGGAAGAGTTGTCAGAAGGAAGTTGAATAGTTCCAGAAAGTGAGAAGGACTTCCTTGTTTTACTTGTTGCTCCTGTCAGGGCTGCCCTGGCAAAAACTCTGTACTCTAGAGGAAGTAACTGCTTAGTAGAGTTGGTTCCAATTTCTAGGTTGTCGTTGTTTTCCATTTTCCCAGAACCAGACCCATCATATTCCCTTCTCAAAGCATCCCCTTCTCAAAGGTCCAGCTCTTAGCTCTGTGGAGCCCCTCCCACAAGCCCCTGAGGTACCAACACTAGTCAAGCAACACCTACTCTTCCCAGATCTGGGTCCCAGCTCTGCCCTTCTCTGAGATCCTAAATCCTGATTATCCCAACCTCTTCTCTCTCTTTTTTTTTCCCCAAAGATTCTGGAAAATACATGGAATGCTTCATAAATTTGTATGTCATCCTTGTGCAGGGGCCATGCTAATCTTCTCTGTATTGTTTCAATTATGGTATATGTGCTGCCAGAGAGCACCCAACCTCTTCTCTTTGTGCCCGTAAGAACAGTGCCTGATGATTGCTATTACAGAGTTATCTCAGTGTTCCCCCTTCTGCATCACCCTCCCATACCTATTTAACCAACTCACCATAAAAAATTCTATTAAGATAACTAGTGTGGTTTCACCTTCCTGACTGGTCCCTGACTGATACAATGATATCAAGGAGTCCTTATTTTAGATGTAATTAATATTCTCTTTAGGTCTTATTTTTAGTGTTTTAGTTAATGTAAAAAATATTTTTAAGGACTATTAGAGTTTTATTCATACTGCAGTCTCCCTAAATGTTTTTTATTCCTCCCCCCCACAATTCTTTTGGTTAAATCTGTGAGAAAGTCCCAACAAGTCACTAATGTGTCTGTGATACTTATCCTTAATCTGTCCTATACCTCTCATTGTGTCTAAGCCCAAAGGGATGTAAATCTTCCTTTTTAACAAGAACAGCAAACCCTTTAATTCTGGGCAGCAGTAACCGGATAGCTAGTGACAGGTAGAGGAATGGATTTTAATGAGTTATCAAGAAGCAGCAGGTTAACTGAATCTTAAAATCCCAGAAAATGCCCATATTTATTAATACATATTTTTAAAATACATACTGGAGTTAGTTACAGTGGGGAGATACAAAATGTCTAAGTGTAAAACATGTACTTCAATAAGATAAGAGTTATTTGTACAACTATATAACTATTTATCAAAATCTCACCTTGATAGCTACCTTGGGAAAATACATCATTTAACATCCGGTAGCCTCAGTTTTCTCATCTGTAAAGAAAATAGGCTGGACTAGGTCTCTGTTGCCATATATCTAACATGACAGTCTATAAAATTTCTTTTAGTGCTGAGGCATTGGGAGCTCAGCATCACTATCGAAAGAAACAAAAGACTGGTTTTGTAAAGGGAAAAACTAAAGAGGTAGAAAAATGAGTATCAAGATTGATAGTTTAAAAACATAATTTGAAAGAGATTCAAATATATAATGTTAGAGAATTCTTTATCTTCTTCCTCTAAGTCAAGGAAAAAGAAGAAAATATATCACAGGCAAATCATCTGGTTAAAAAGATAAAAAGTTTCTTTATTTCTATTATCACAATCTTTGAAAACATTTACTAAGTCAGTAAAGATACTTCTTAAATTCTCTTCAAGATAGAAAAACATGTCTTTTTTTGTTTTTCAGTTTTAAAAACTTAGTTTTTATATTCTTCTCTCAATCTGTCTGACCACCTGCCATAGAATAGACCACATGCTTTCACGGCTTATTTATAGAAATAATTATATTTAAAGTACCAGTTAAAGGTTCATGGGATAGGCCAGATCATTTATCATCTAGTAGTTACCACTTAAATTGGAGTAACTGGTAGGTTTTGATGCAAGGGAAATTTGGTGAAACAACTTATAAATTTTAAAAATCAATTAGAATTACTCCAATGTAAACTGAGGGAGAAAAACTGAAAGAGGATGACTAATGTTTTTAAGAGATCTCTCTGGTTGCTGTGTGGATAATGGTTTGTAGGGAGGGTAAGAGTCTTGAAAGTAAGAAGTCCAACTAAGACACTAAGCTGTACCTCAGGTAGAAAATGATACTGGCTTGGTCCATATCAGTAGAAATATCACTCCATTCAAGTGTCAGTAGAGACAAATAAAAGAAAAAAGAAAAGGCTTTTCTTTTTTTTTTCTTTTTTAAAGATTTTATTTATTTATTCGACAGAGATAGAGACAGCCAGCGAGAGAGGGAACACAAGCAGGGGGAGTGGGAGAGGAAGAAGCAGGCTCATAGTGGAGGGGCCTGATGTGGGGCTCGATCCCACAACGCCGGGATCACACCCTGAGCCGAAGGCAGACGCTGTGCCACCCAGGCGCCCCAAGGCTTTTCTTTTGATGGCCTCAATAAAGGCAAACATTTTTATAAAGGATACTAAAGAACTGAGTTGGAAACGTAGATGGTGGAAGAAAGAAATATATGTTAATAAGATATGATCGCAGGGTACAGCTGGTGATAATGACAAGATTGTTAACTTTTTAAGATGTGACTACAGGGGCGCCTGGGTGGCACAGCAGTTAAGCGTCTGCCTTTGGCTCAGGGCGTGATCCCGGCGTTATGGGATTGAGCCCCACATCAGGCTCTTCTGCTATGAGCCTGCTTCTTCCTCTCCCATTCCCCCTGCTTGTGTTCCCTCTCTCGCTGGCTGTCTCTATCTCTGTCGAATAAATAAATAAAATCTTTTAAAAAAAAAATAAGATGTGACTACAGGGGCACCTGGGTGGCTCAGATGGTTAAGCATCTAGTATCTGCCTTCAGCTTGGGTCCTGATCCCAGGGTTCTGGGATTGAGTCCCATATCTATCGGACTGCCCCTAGGTGGGGAATCTGCTTCTCTCTCTCTCCCTGCCTCTTCCCCTATTTGTGCTCTCTCTGTCTCTCTCTTGCTAATGAATAAATAAAGTCTTTAAAAAAAAAAATAAGATGTGACTATAGGACAGCAGGGAGAAGAGCGTGTAACTATTGACCTCCGGGCCAAGAGTTTGAGCCCCACATTTGGCGTGACTGTAGGAGTAGGCAGCTTAGAAAGGATAGAGACAAAGTTAGTTACAAGTGAGGAAATGGAAGCTAAAAGAGAAGTAACGCTATGGTTATTAGCAAATACCTGGATATTCCCCAACTGACATCTGTTGGTCAGAATGTTTTAGACAACATGCACAGTACACTGTATGCAAATGAGAGCATTATAACTGCTCATAAAATATCTAATAACAGTATTAAAAACAATATTAATCTAACCACATACCCAAACTTATCAGTCCACTAAAATAGCAATGGCTTTTAGAACTTTCATGGAGACCATCAGCAACATAATAATAATGATATCTTAGGCAATATAATAGTTTATTTTACTATGGAAGATAACTAGACTTACTGTGGTGATCATTTTGCAGTATAGACAAATATCGAGTCATTATGTCATACACCTAAAACTAATATAATGTTATACATTTATTATACCTCAATTTAAACAATAATAGTAATAATAGTTTTCCAAAACTATTTGTACACAGCATGCCTAAAACAGACCATATACTGCAAACTGTTGGAAGAAAAAAACGGATAAATTGGGCTCGTTACACCAATCTCTCACTTTTTCATAAGTCTTAATATTTCTATAATAAAAAGTTTACAGAAAAACTAAGTGTTGAGAATGTGGACTGGCAACCACAGTTTCAGAATCTACATTTTTGATGAAAAGTGGGCTCCTCTATTTTGAAAAACTGGCATGTTGAGCTCTATAAATTGCCTAAGGTGAAGTGCTAAGCATAGAAAAGACATCCACTTTATGAAACCTTTGTCCTGGAATAGACACTATGAATCTTTCAAAACAAAGGAGTGCAAGTTTGCTGCTCAGGACAATACACTGAACATAAAAGATTACTAATGACTTATGAACGCCTAATGTAGCATGAATCATGCCAGCAACACTAGGATATTGGTTTCAACAAATAGCCTATTTTATTTTATAAACTTCACCAGAATATTATCAACAGCAGTATTAGAAAATGGAAAGCTAATAAAATTAGGAGGCGGCATCGGCATACTGCACACAGTGTTTCTCATCGCTCTAATGCAGAATCTAATGGATGAGAGATCCATCTTTTAACTTGAAAAAAAAAAGGAGCCAGTAAACCTAGAAAAATAGACCTCCATTTGACAAAGTTATTAGAGAATATTTTGCTACCTCAATTCAATAAATTGCATTAGTGAAACCAGTTTCTTTCATAAGGAAAAAAGAGAGGCAGAATACTTTCTTCTTGTGTTTTATTACAGCTCAAAAAGCCTGATTATATTACAGTTTCTTGTTTTCCTTGAGCAATATCTGACGCAGAAGACAACTGAAAGGCTGGAGGATTATAAATATTCTCTTTCTATAAAGATGTTTTCCTAATTCTATAATAGAGGGTATTATAAATACGGGATAATATCAAACGTTCAGAAATCGATGCTTTTCACAAACACCCGGGTTGCCTACCTGTGAAATAGAGCTTTTAGTATCTAACCCTGATTTTATTTGATATCATGACCAAGTATTTTTCTGAAAAGTAAATGGTTATTAGCAATTTCTACTATAGTTCCATAACAGCAAAGGCAGAATCCATGTTTAGGTGATTACTTTATGTTTTGATTCAGTTATCTGCAGGGTGTCTGCATGGTACTCTAACTATTTAAAGCTAGCAAAAAAGATTACAGCTCACACTAACTGGATTTTCACAGCTCCCTATCATTCGGCTTGAATTCCTCATGGGCAGATTAAAAGGGCCAAGGCAAACAATAGTCTTTTTACAAGGTGTTTATTGAAAAAAAAAAAATAGAAGACGAAGAGGAAGAAGAAGAAAAGAGAAGAAAAAACTATATTTTATGGTCAAAACAACAAAATTATTTACGGAAGCAGCCACATAAAAACAAACTTAAATATCTAAAGAGGTAAAATTCTAGGTGTTGCCATATAATGAATCCAAATCAAGAAATTAGTAGCATCTGAAAGAACAGTTTTTATTCTGAAATCTGTAACACAGATGATACGGTTTTAGAGTTCACAGATGGTTAGTTATGGCATCAAAGAACAGAGTTAAAAGTACCTCAATGATCCCTTGGTCTAACTTAACTATTATAGAATAGATTAGAACTCAGCATAGCATTTTCAAGTCAACAGGCAGATTACCAAAATAACCATAAAGTATTTCATATTCTTTTCAAATTTGATTTAACCACCCTCTCACTCTCTACCTTCACTCATTTCAAATGACCAAATGACTTCCCAATCTATGATTAGCCTTTCCCAGTGAGTCCCAGATACAAGGCCTTCCTTGTACATTATCTCCTCTAATCCTCATGCAATCCCAGGAGGTAGTTATTTTCATCATAGCCACTTTACAGATAAAAAACCTAAGACTTAGAGAGATTAAGTGACTTGCCCAGGATCACACAGCTAGTAAATGGAAGAGTTGGATTTAATCAGGTCTACAGAACTCTAGTGTATGAGCTATTAACCCCTGTGCTATGCCTAGCGTCTTTATTAGCTTCTTTTCCTCATTTCATGGATAAACCCCAATGGTTTACACTTTTCCTTCCATGCACCGTTCATTCACACAACTTATCCAAACACTACCCTTAGTGTCTCCACACTACTGTTTAGTATTAAATAACCAGTTGGTTTCTGAACCCAAGTCAGATCAAGATCCAGTTGGATAACATTCTTTATTTTCTACTTATCTTATTCTCTATGACCACTACCCTTAAGTAAAACTTCATCACTACTCTCTCAACAGTACTTACCATAAACTTCAAAATGGTCTCTCAGCCTTCAATCCTTTCTTTTTAGTGCTGCTACCCAGATTTAAAATTGTTCAAGTCAAAACTCCTTTGGCACCTCCTTTTATAGCCTCTGCTTAAATTTATTTATTTAATAATCCCAAAAGGAAAAATAAGTTTAAACGCATATATTTATATTTGCTTGTGGCTTACTTTTTTTTTTTTTAATGGTAGTTCTGTCTTCCTTAAAGAAATTCTAGAAGGATGTATGGGAAACAAATAAATGTGGTGACCTGGATTTCTGCGGGTTGGTGTGAGGAAAGGAATTGGGTGGATAGGAGATAAGGTGGAAGAGAGATTTTTACTGTATGTGTATTATCATTATATAATGTTCAGTTTTGAACTATATAAGTACACATCTATTAAAGAAAAAAGAGGAGAGGAGAAGGAAGGGGGGAGAGAAAGAAACAAAAGAAAAAAGGAAGAACAAAGCTAAATGTCACCCTCTTGTTTCCAGAAAGCACCTTCTGCATTTTCTCTGACAATAAACACTCTCACTCTATGATCCCTCTTGCTTCAGTCCTTTTCTTTTTCCCTCTCCTTCTTACTTCCTCTTCCATGTTTCATCTTCCAGATGGCTTAGGTATCAACAACTTTAGAAAATCTTCCTTGACTAACTCATTTTGGGTTAAATAGCCCTCTAATATGCTCCCCTAGTATAGTGGGCATCTCTCTGTCACAGCACTCACACTACATTGTTATCATCTATTTACATGTCCAACTGTCAAACTAGATAAAGTTTCCTGAAATAAAAGACCATGTCTTATTCATCTTCACAATCTCCAATAACCATAACAGTGCCAGACACATTTTAACAGCTCCCAAAGCAATCCATGGCACATGGCACTTATCTTTGCTATGACCCATGGGTCAGATTCAGAGCAGTCATTGTCATTTAATCTTTCCATATGGGAAATATTGCTTTGGTCACTACAGCCTTCCCTTTATAGGTCTCTACAGTTATCAAATTCCAAGTAAAATACCTAAAGAGTGAAAGACAAACAGGAATTATAAACCCAACACGCCAGGCCAGAACACTCCTCAGCTCAGTACCTACATATTCTCTTGCCTACTTTATTTCACTTCTTGAATGTCCAAAGCAAACTTATAATCTTCTGTCATACCATGGTCTCTTCCAGGATAACTGCTGGTCAATAAAATATATATATATATATTTATAATCACTCCAATGATACAAACCAGAAAACCACTGGTTATCCTTAGTATCTTCATCTCTTTTACCAAATTGAATCCATCATTAAATACATAAATATGTCTCAAATCCATCAACTTCTCTATCTCCAATACCAAACCCCTGGTTCGAGCTACTATTACATCTCTCCTAGACTACTGTGCTACTAATCTGGTTTCTCTGCATCCACTCTTATCCTCTGCAATCTGTTTTCCACAGTGCAGCTGGAGTGATCTTTTCAAAACACTAATCTAATCATGTCACCAATCAGATTAAAACACTTCAAAGGCATCCTGTTATTCTTAAGATAGAGACCAAAATCCGTAACCAGGTTTACAAGGCCCTACAGAGTCTAGCCCCTATCTGCTTCTCTGGCCCCAACTCATACTGTGTTCCCCCGTCTTCTCCATGCTAGTGACTCTGACCATCTTTCAGTCCCTGTTCATATCAGTCTCTCTCCCATCTAGGGACCTTTGCTGATGTTGTTTCCTCTGTCTATGATGTTCTTCTTCCTTCTTTCCCTAGTTTCAATTCATCCTCATTTCTTTAGGAAAGTCTGCCTGACTGTTGTAAATCAAATTCCCTCCCCCATTATATGCTATATAAAGTACTATGCATATCTCATCCATGATATTTATCACCACTGTAAGTTTATATTTATTTATGTGACTTCATAAATGCCATTTTCCCTCACTGGACTATAAGCTCCATGAATTCAGGAACCACAGAGTTATCAATCACCATGTGATCTCCAAGAAACAACTCAGTGCCAGACACAGTAGGTACTTCACAAATATTTGATAAACTAGTGACAAAAAGAAAGGAGGGCATGTCTTAGGTAGTAACACCTAGGCTATATTCAGTCACCATTGTCCTTGCATGTGGAAAAGGTAGAGACTCCAAATCAGGGTACTTAATTTAATGTGAAGAGCCTAATCAACATAATTTAAACTTTATACTGAGAACCCTCTAATTCCCCTTCAATCACAGAATATTACATATACCCTTTCTTGTTCAAGACCGGTAAGATAATCTTCCACCACAAAAAGACACTTCAGAGACCATGTACTATATCCCTCTCATTTTACAGTTAAAGAATATAAACCCAGAAATGTTAAGTGACCAATTCAAAGTCATATGCAAATTACAAGAGCCAGGACTAGAGCCCCCACTTACCAGTCTAATATAATATCCACTATGTCTACTATGGTGAAACATTATGGATTTTTTCAGAGAAAAGAATGCAGTGCTCATTATTAATTTATAATCTAGTAACCCTGTAGGTATATACAAGTGCGTCTGATCACATGCTCTAATTCTGGGTTGAGAAAATGTTGTAACTATTATCTCCAAAGAACCATGTAAAAGTGGTATACTTGATAACAGCATAGTTTTTATCTATGGGCTGAATGGTCTAAAAGCAGTTAGTTGGATATCATCAGAAGTATAACGCCATAGAAAATTTTTTAAATTGTTTTGTGGATGTGGGAAAACTTTGGGTGGATTCATGAGACTGATTTTAGATAGGTTGGACTTAAGGTCCTGGAACATGCACTTATACATACGTATCTGAAGTTCCAAGAGCTCTGGCCTACTGAAAACTTAGATAATAGATTCAAGGACAAAAAGACAGTAAGCCAGATGCCAGTCTTCAGTGAAAGAGGAATATTATCTAGGAAATATATGGCACCAAAAGAAAGGTAAAGAAAGTTTCATGGATGAATGGCACAAGCCTCATAGAAATATATTTTAATTTACTCTATTTGAACTAATGGGTGAAAGAACAATCATTTGGAAGAGAGAATAGAAAAGGACAAAAGAGAACAAACTGATCTCACAGTGAAGTATTTTGGAAGTAATAAGATGGAAACTCAGATTCTAATAATGGCAGACTAAATAAATCCAGATCAAGCTTTTCTCTGAGGAATACTACAATGGGTAGAAATTTTTTAAAAAATATTTATGGCTTCTTTGATGGCATCTAAGAGTTAGAGATTCATGGGGTGCCTGGGTGGCTCAGTCAATTAAGTGTCTGCCTTTGGCTCAAGTCATGATCCCAGGGTCCTGGGATCGAGCCCTAAGTCGGGCTCCCCGCTCAGCAGGGAGTGTGCTTCTCCCTCTCTCTGCCCCTCTCCCCCCTTGCTTGTGCTCCCTTTCTCTCTCAAATAAAGAAATAAAACCTTAAAAAAAAAAAAAAGAGCAACTCAATTGCTGAAAAAAAATTAAGATAATCCCAAATTGCCCTCAAAGGCAATAGAAATGAACCCACTTGGAACCACACACAATGAAGTCATAGATTATTAAAAAACTAAGCTTAGTAAGTTAAACATACCAATTAATAGAGAGCAGCTGTCAGAATGAATTTTTTAAAAATCCATACAGGCCTACCTCAAGAAACAAGAAAAATCTCAACTAACAATCTAACTTTACACCTAGAGGAACTAGAAAAAGACATCCAAAATTAGTAAAAGGAAAGAACTACTAAATATCAGACTGGAAATAAATGAAATAACTTAAAAAGTAATAGAAAAGATCAATGAAACTAAGAGCAAAATTTAAAAAAAAAAACCCTTTAGCTATAGTAAGAAAAAAAAAGGGCACAAAGAAATAGAATCAGAATTGAAAGAGAAGTTACAACCAATGAAATATGAAAAATCATGAAAGACTATTACAATTATACACCAATGAAAAGGAAAGCCTAGAGGAAATAGATAAACTCCTAGAAATACACATTCTTCTAAGACTAAACCATGAAAAAACAATCTGAATAGACTGATTGCTAGTAAAATCACTGAATCTTTAATCAAAAAACTCCCCAAAAGCCTAAGTTCAGGACCAGACAAACTCACAAGTTAATTCTACTAAACATTCATTGAAAATGTAACACCTACCTTTCTCAAACTCTTCCAAAAAATGAAGAAAAGGGTATATTTCTGAACTCATTTTGGGGGGCCAACATTACTGTAATACCAAAACCAGATAAGGACACCACAAAAAAAGAAAATTACAAGCCAATCCCCAATGAATGCAGATGTAAAAATTTTCCTCAACAAAATATTTGCAAATTCAATTAAACAATACATTAAAAGGATCACACACCTTGATTAAGTGGAACTTATTCCAGGAATGCAAGGATGGTTCAACATCCACAAATCATTCTTATACAAATATATTGACAAAATGAAGGATAAGATCACCTGATCATCTCAACAGATGCAGAATAAGCACTGGACAAAATTCAACTTCCATTTCTGATAAAAGTGCTCAACAAAGTGGGTATAGACAGAACTTAATACTACAACATAATAAAAGCCATTTATGACAAACCCACAGCTAGCATCATATTCAATGGACAAATGCTGAAAACTTTTCCCTTAAGATTAGGAACAAGTGAAGGATGCTCACTCTTGCCACTTTATTAAATATAGTATTGAAAATTCTAGCATTTGGGCAGGAAAAAGAAATAAACAGCATTCAAATCAGAAGGGAAGAAGTAAAACCGTTGCTTCTTAACAACATGATGTATGGAAAACCCTAAAGATTCCACCAAAAAACTCTTAGAACTAATAAGTGAACACGTTAATGTTGCAGGATGCAAAAGTAATATGCAAAAATCTGTTATGTTTTTATGAACTATCAATGAACAATGAACTATCAGAAAGAGAAATTAAGAAAACTATCTTCTTTAGGACAGCATGAAAAAGAAAACCTAGTAAAAAATTTAATCAAAGAGGAAGTGACCTGTACACAGAAAACTGTAAGACATTGATGAAAAAAAATTGAAGATGACAGAAACAAATAGAAAGATATTTTGTGCCTCATGGACTGAAAGAATTTATAATGTTAAAAGGTCCATATCACACAAAATAATGTACAGATTCAATGTAATCAAAATTCCAATGACATTTTCCACAGAAATAGAACAAACAATCCAAAAATTAGTATGGAACCACGAAAAAGCCCTAATAGCCAAAGCGATCCTGAAAAAGAAGAACAAAGCTGAAGGCATCATGCAACCTGATTTTAAACTATACAGCAAAGCAATAGTAATCAAAAAGTATGATACTGGCACAAAAACAGATACATGTATCAGTGGAACAGAATAGAGAGCCCATAAATAAACCCACACAAATATAGTCAATTAATTTATAACAAGGGAAGAAAGAATATACAATGTGGAAAAGACAGTCCCTTCAATAAATGGTGCTGGAAAAACTGGACAGTCACATGGAAAAGAATAAAACTGGACCGCTATCTTATCCCACACACAAAAATTAACTTAAAATGGAATAAAAACTTGAATGTAAGACTCAAAATCATAAAATTTCTAGAAGAAATCATAAATGGTGCTAACTCCTGACATTCATCTTAACAATATCTGTTTGGATCTGACTCCAGAAACAATGGCAAGAAAAACAAAACAAATATGTAGAACTACATATGCACAGCAAAGAATACCACGGACAAAAATAAAAAGGCAACCTACGGAATGGGAGAAGATATTTGCAATCATATGTGTATCCAATAAAGGGTTAATATCAAAATATACAAAGAATTCCCACAACTCAATAAAAAAAAATCTGATTAGAAAAACTGGCTGAGGATTGAACATCTTTCAAAAGAAGACAAACGATGCCCAACATGCACGTGAAAAGATGCTCAATATCACTCATCATCAGGGAAATGCAAATCAAAATGAGACATCACCTCCCAACTATCAAAATGCCAATTGTCATTTTTGTGCCAATACATAGCCATGTTCAGCCCCAGCTTGTGAGCAGAGTCCCACCCCCTTTTGAATTAGTGTTTTTGTGTTCTTTGGGTAAATACCCAGTAGTGTAATTACAGGATCATAGGGTAGTTCTATTTTTAATTTTTTGAGGAACCTCTATACTGTCTTTCACAGTGGCTGGTGGCTGCACCAGTTTGCATTTCCACAATAGCCCAGAAGAGTTCCCTTTCTACACATCCTCACAAACATTTGCTGTTTCTTGTGTTTTTTACTTTAGCCATTCTGACAGGTGTGAAGTGATATCTCATTGTAGTTTTGATTTGGATTTCCCTCTTGATCGGTGATGCTGAGCACCTTTTCATGCTTCTGTTGGCCATCTGTAGGTTACTTTGGAGAAATGTCTGTTAATGTTGTCTGCCCATTTTTTAATTGGAACATCAGTTTTCTGTGTTGAGTTATGTAAGTTCTTTATATATTTTGAATATGAACCACTTACCAGATATGTCATTTGCAAATATCTTCTCCATTCAGTAGGTTGTCTTTTTGTTCTGTTGATTGTTTCCTTTTCTGTGCAGAGGCTTTTTATTCTGAAGTAATGCCCATCATTATTTTTTGCTTTTGCTTCCCTTGCCTCAGAAGACACATCTAGAAAGATGTTGTTATGTCCAACGTCAGAGAAATTACTGCCTCTGCGCTCTTCTAGGATTTTTATGGTTTCATGTCTCACATTTTATGGTTTCATGTCTCACATGGTCCTTAATCCATTCCGAGTTTATTTTTGTGTATGGTGTAAGAAAGTGGTCCAGTTAAATTTGCATGTAGCTGTCCACTTTTCCCAACACCATTTATTAAAGAGACTGTCTTTTGCCCACTGCATATTCTTGCTTCCTTTGTTGAAGATTAATAGACCACATAATCGTGGGTTTGTTTCTAGGCTTTCTACCCAGTCCCATTGATCAACGTGTCTATTTTTGTATGAGTACCATACTGTTTGGATTACTACAGCTTCAGAGTGTCACTTAAAATCTGGGATTGTAATACCTCCAGTTTTGTTTCTCTTTGTCAAGATTGCTTTGGTTAAGACAGCATGGTACTGGCACAAAAACAGACACATCGACCAATGGAACAGAATAGAGAACCCAGAAATGGACCCTCCGGCTCTTTGGGCAACTAATCTTTGATAAAGCAGGAAAAAACATCCGGTGGAAAAAAGACAGTCTCTTCAATAAATGGTGCTGGGAAAATTGGACAGCTACATGCAAAAGAATGAAACTTGACCACTCTCTCACACCATACACAAAAATAAACTCCAAATGGATGAAAGACCTCAATGTGAGACAGGAATCCATCAAAATTCTAGAGGAGAACATAGGCAACAACTTCTATGACATCGGCCAGAGCAACCTTTTTCACGACACATCGCCAAAGGCAAGAGAAATAAAAGATAAAATGAACTTATGGGACTTTATCAGGATAAAGAGCTTCTGCACAGCCAAGGAAACAGTCAAAAAAACTAAGAGACAGCCCACGGAATGGGAGAATATATTTGCAAAGGACACCACAGATAAAGGACTGGTATCCAAGATCTACAAAGAACTTCTCAAACTCAATACACGAGAAACAAATAAACAAATCATAAAATGGGCAGAAGATATGAACAGACACTTTTCCAA